>NC_041401.2:189456676-189569176 GCF_900747795.2 Erpetoichthys calabaricus | reverse complement strand
TCAAATTATGCAAAGAGTACACGACACGTGTTTCGCCCTAATTCTGTGCTCTTCATGCGTACACACGCATTGCATCCAATCTCGGGAATCGAATCTCGAACGTCAGCGCCAGAAGTGAAGCCCCTAACGTTGCGCTACGGCGTGTGGTTCGTTTATACCTCGTGTCTTCTCATTAAACTTTTATCTCGCGAATATGTTATTGCAATCCGCAGCTGGAGCGTTTCTATAAACTTAATTTAAACTTACGTTTTACACCGTGCTTTGTTTCCCTTATGAAGATGCTTGTATGCTTCACTCGCTCGCTTCTTATTGTTTCGCTCCCTTCTCAATTGTTTAATAAATTTTTTGTTCTTCGCTGTTTGCGGCTCTTCCTTCATTTCTCCCTACTGCGTTCACAGTCTTTTCACGTGATTACGTGGGAGGCGTGATGACGTGACACTCAACTCCGCCTCCCACGGCCATCGAGCTGCCGTCCATTACAGTATATTGTCAAAAAAGAGGTTCCAGTTATGACCATTACGTGTTGAATTTTGAAATTAAACCTGCCTAACTTTTGTAAGTAAGCTGTAAGGAATCAGCCTGCCAAGTTTCAGCCTTCCACATACACGGGAAGTTGGAGAATTAGTGATGAGTGAGTCAGTCATTGAATTTCCCATTGGGATTAATAAAGTATCTATCTATCTATCTATCTATCTATCTATCTAGTCAGTCAGTCAGTCAGTCAGTGAGTCAGTGAGGGCTTTGCCTTTTATTAATTAGTATAGATATATATGTATGTATTATACTGTATACTGTATTATACTATATATATATATATATATATATATATATATATATATATATATATATATATATATATATATATATACAGTAATAGACATAGAGAGAGAGAGAGATGGATGAAGCCCTTATTGCTCAAGTGACGTTCTGATGCTTCATTTTAGTGGTCTCACTTGTTCAGGTTCCCCACCCTTAATTGCTTATTTCCGTCTTAAACAGCCACATTCGCAGTTTTTAATGGCTTCTTAGCAATAAGATCCAAATGACAAAAAAGCCAGCAGTTCTCCATCTCGCTTGTTTCCATTTACACTGCTGTGTGGATTCATCACGCACACACTTGGGAGAAAAATGTGACCAACTGAAAATGATCCATTTTAGGCTTCAAATCATTTGGATGATCTAATTGGGAAGGAAAAAATCTACGATATGAGAACCTCACATGGCAGACTAACAAGTCATACAATTAAATAAGGTCTGAGATTGACAAGGGTTGTTTTCTAGTTAAGCAATTGGGTTGGAACAAAAACGTGCAGCCACTGCGGCCCTCCAGGACCGACATCACCCACCCCTGTTGCTGACAAAACGGTAGCAGACAGAAGCAGTTCTCAAACATATGGAGCCCAGTAGCTGCAGTGGTCTATGCGTGTGTGTGTGTTTCAGCCTTAATTATCGCCGTACTCATTACAATATGGAAATTAATCGTTTGGCTTCAGTTACCTTGTGCTCCTGAGCTTCTAAATGGATAACAGCAATTTTTGCCTTTTTTTATTTCTCTCCGCATCAAGTCTTTTATTTAGCACATCTCATTCAAAACCCCTGCGGTGCGTTAAAATGCGTGGACAGGAGGAACTGAGGTCAGGAGTTTAAGGATGGGGCCCTGTGCAGAATTTTCACCATTTTTCATGTCACATTTTTTAACGGGTTGCTCTTGTTTGAGAATCACGTCTGGCCCCGCAACACGGTGATTAGTGTGGCAACTTAACGTGAGCCTTAGAGATGTCGGCACCTACAGAAGAAAATTCTGCTCTGGCCCCATCACAGTCTTCATGCCAAGAAAAATTCCACTGATCTCATTTAGTTTTCTTAGTGGTTGTGAGACGGTGGCACTGACCAGAAAGCAGGAGACAGAGCTGGTGGTGGCAGAGTTAAAGATGTGAAGATTTGCATTGAGTGTGACGAGGATGGATAGGATTAGAAATGAGGACATTAGAGGGTCAGCTCAGGTTGGACGGCTGGGAGACAAAGTCAGAGAGGCGAGATTGCGTTGGTTTGGACATGTACAGAGGAGAGATGCTGGGGATATTAGGAGAAGGGTGCTAAGGATAGAGCTGCCAGGGAAGAGGAGACGAGGAAGGCCTAAGAGAAGGTTTATGGATGGTGGTGAGAGAGGACATCCAGGTGATGGGTGTGACAGAGCAAGATGACGAGGACAGGAAGATGGCGACCCCAAATGGGAGTAGCTGAATGAAGAAGTTTTCTAAGAGGTTGTGATGACACCAACAATGTGGTCCAAACGTGCTGAATGAAGGTATGCAACCTGCCACGGGACCCTTGAATGAAGGCAGTACCTTTTGTTAAATGGCTGCTCAATGAATTTCTTTCAAGGGTAAAGCTTTAGTTAAATATACGTACAGTAAGTAGACGCTCTCCGTTTTTTAGAACTGGGGCCTTTACGGTGGCCTACACGAACTAGTCCTTCTGAATATGTGAATATGGCTGCGGGCTTGGAGATGCCTACTGGAAACGGGTCAGGTGAAGCAAATGAGCACACCGGCACCGAAGGCTGAAGACAATCAGAGGCATTTGATTTAATTACAGTCATTATAACTGATAGAATGGGAGACGAGTAATTACTGGGTATGAAGAACAAAATGCGACCCCTGACACAAACGCGAGAGCAACTGCACCTGGCAGGAAAAGCAGCTGGCGGAGCGAGGCAGTGGGACTAAACTCAACCAGACCGCCATACCTCCGGGCCGATTATCACCAGTGACTTAACAGTACCTTCCATTTGCTGCATTTGCGGTGCCTCTACAAAGGATTGCCATCTATCTTATTATTATGCAGCATTGAATTAGGGTGGAAGGCATTAGGATTTCTTTTGACACTGATCAACAGAAAAAGGCTCTCTTATAATGTCAAAGTGGAAACAGATCTCTGCAGAGTGGTCTCTATTAATTACAAATATAATCCGCAACTGATTGCAAGTCACTCTTGACATCAGGTGGCATGGTGGCGCAGTGGGTAGCGCTGCTGCCTTGCAGTAAGGAGACCTGGGTGTTCGCTTCCTGGGTCCTCCTTGCGTGGAGTTTGCATGTTCTCCCCGTGTCTGCGTGGGTTTCCTCCCACAGTCCAAAGACATGCAGGTTAGGTACATTGGGTCCCTAGTGTGTGCTTGGTGTGTGTATGTGTGTGTGCCCTGCCCGGGGTTTGTTCCTGCCTTGTGCCCTGCGTTGGCTGGGATTGGCTCCAGAAGACCCCCGTGACCCTGTAGTTAGGATATAAGGTTGGATAATGACAGCCTGTGGTGCTCAGCAGCAGCTCTCTCTCCTCTCTCTCTATCAGTCCTGCCATTTTATTTCCCCGATTCTTCTTCTTCTTTGCCAGCCTGCCCAAGCTCATGGTGATCGAGAGTGAACTTCCGTTGGCAAATTCTCCATTGGATTGAGTGCTGGGGCCATAATCACCAAGCATCTCGGAATTACTCCTGGAAATTGTTGTAAAAGTCGGACCAGGATAGGAGTGGAACATGAGAAGTCCTGTACCAAGTTTGAGCGAGGAGGCCATGTCTGGCAATGAATGACACTGCAGTTTGGCACTTATGATGACGCAGTGTAGTTTTTTGATACTAACGATGAGACTTCACTACAAACAACAACAACAACATTTATTTCTAGAGCACATTTTCATAGAAATGATTGTCATATGAATGAGCCAATGAGTCAGAGACACCAAAAAAGTTTGGGGTAGCCACCTGTATATTTTGCCCTGGCTGCAAACGTGTAAATGGTTGAGTTGTTCACAGATCAGAGTCCAAAACAGAACTGATTTTAGGATGAGAATACGGTGGAAGTGACGTCATCGGGACCAAAAGTGACGTCATCAATAGCACCGGCACCGGAAGTGATGTCCTCAATGGCCTCCTGGTACTGGAAGTGACGTCCTCTACAGCGCCGGAATCCGTGCGAGATGGTCTGCAGAGGATTGAGAGAGAAAGCAACCCCCTGGTCTGTCGTGGTTCTGCTATTATTCAGGCCTTTTAGCCTGCCTGCCAATCACATGTCTGTGACATATTGTCGCTCAAAGTGCTTTACAAGATGAAAGGAAGAAAAAATTAATTAATTTTAAAATAAGATTAGAGAAAAGCCAAGCAAAATGACTACAAAAGATTACAATATGCAAGCTTTCAAGGCAACTCAGGCCCCTTCTTCAGGCAAGATGTAATACAGAAACTGGAGTCCCTGTGTTTATATACACGCTCTAGGACAAGAAACAACATTGGTAAATCTTTAAATGAGAAATTTTAAATGTAAAAAATTAATAGATTCATTCAGGCTAGGGTTAATTTAACAAGAGAGAGAAGAACAATGTATGGTCAAGATCTTTGGATAAGATAACTGTCCAACAAAGTCTTTTGAAGTTTGTAATGAGTTTTTCAGTACAATGTAGATCTGTAGACCGGTTGTCTGTCATTCTGAGAGATGTCAACAATCCTCATATCTGGCCATAAAACTCTTGTCTTTATTCAAGCCATGTTGTAAAGTATTAAATTTCAGCATGAGTTTAACTTCCCATTCTTTTCTCTCTTGCTGTGTTTTGAAGTTGCCCATAAGCACTGTGACTTTAAAGTCCCTCTCACAGTGTCCATGGCTGTTGAAGATGAATTTAGATCCTCCTCTGCTTCACTATCATGTGGGGTTCCGCAAGGCTCCATACTTGGTCCTCTGCTATTTTCTTTGTATCTCCTGACTCTTGGCTCTATTCTTAGACAGCATGAAATTGCTTTCCATTGTTCTGCAGACGATACTCAGGTTTATGTACCCCTCAAACGCAAGAATGCTTACTCCTTACAAACTTTGGTTATGTGCCTAGAAGAGGTGAAAGCTTGGATGGCAGTGAACTTTTAAAATTTTAATGAAAATAAGACAGAGGTTATAGTTTTTGGTCCTGGGGGCACCAGTGGGTCTATTTCTACTTCTGCTACTGTGGATTTGGGTCCCCTAGCACAATATGGTACACCTGTTATTACATATTTTGGGTTTTAGGATAGATGAGGATTTTAGACTGGACGGTCAGATCAGCGCGGTGGTGAAATCTTGTTTTTTTCAGCTAAGACGTTTGGCGAAGATAAAAAAACATTCTTTCCAAAGATCAATTTACAACAGTAATCCACGCCTTTATTACAACCCGGTTGGACTATTGTAATTCGTTGTATGTTGGTGTTAGCCAGTCCAACCTGTCTCGGCTCCAGCTGGTGCAAAATGCTGCTGCACGCCTTTTAACTGGCACGCGAAAGAATGAGCACATTGCACCTGTGTTATCCTCACTGCACTGGCTGCCTGTTCGGCTTAGAGTTCATTTTAAGATTCTTTTATTTGTTTTTAAGTCCTTAAATGGGTTTGCTCCACCCTACCTCGCTGAGCTGCAGCATCTGCGCTCTCCTTCCCGCTCACTCAGATCAGCTGGTCAGCTGCTTCTGGATGTGCTGAGGACTTAGCGTAAGCTCAGGGAGGACAGGGCTTTTACCATTGTGGCTCCAAGGCTCTGGAATTCACTGCCGATCCACATTAGACAGGCCTCCTCACTGCCCATTTTTAAGTCTGCTCTTAAGACTTACCTTTTTGGTTTTGGCGTTTGATCCTGTGTGAGCAGTTGATTTTACTCTGTTTAGTTGTGTTTACTATGTTTTAATTAGTTTCATTTTTTGTATTTTATTTACTTATTTATTATTTTGTTTTTGTTTAAAATTTATTTTAGCCTATGTTCAGCACTTTGGTCAGCGGCTGTTGTATGTAAAGTGCTTTATAAATAAAGTTGACTTGACTTGAAGTGGGCCGCTACAGGAACATCTGTGTTGCCATGTTTAATGTGTAACCTGTGTAAATTCATTCTCTGGCAGAGTGTTTGTCCAGTTTCTCCCACATAGAGTGCAGTGTCAGGACATTTCATGCAGAGAATTAGGTAGACTACATTAGATCATCTGCAGGAAAATGATTTTTGCCAAGAGATTTGGACAAGCCCCGCCCTCCTCTCAAACCTTTAAACCACGCCCACAGTCCACTCACTTCTCATTCGTGTGAATGCTATTGTCAGACGCAGTTGCTGTGCTTTCAGCTCCAAGTGAGGTCGGAAATAAAAGACAAAGAGGAGAAGACAAAGTTGTAGCAGTGCTACTTAAGAACCGCAGCTCAGGCAGCCACTTTGTCCAATCCTGATGGTGGTCTCCGACGAAGGATGCTATCATGGTCTTCAGGGTCCGATTCACCCGCTCAATGCGATTTGATTGGGGATGGTATGCTGTAGTTTTCAGGTGAACCACCCCCCATTGTTTCCACAACTCTTCGGCCTCTGAGCCGGTAAATTGCGGGCCCCGATCTGTGATGATGTTCTTCGGCACCCCCCATCGGGTAAATATCTCATCCTTCAGGGTGGAACATATCTTCTTGGCGATGGCATTAGCCAAAGGGAATAGCTCCACCCAGCGAGTAAAATAGTCCACAACCACCATCAGGTAGGTCTTCCGGTCCTTGCTAGCAGGAAATGGTCCCATTAGGTCCACGCCTAGGCTTTCCCCCAGGGTAGTGACGGTTTTTAGCCTTGGATGGAGTTTACCACCCGCTTTGGGCTGCATTCCCAAACAACCCGACTCCAAGGAGACCTGATCCCGGCGCGACGAGGGCCGCCACCGGCCTCGCACCATCCATGGGCGGAGCCTCGATCAGAAGGACTTGGGCCCCCGCTCGACACCGGGAACCTGGCTCCTACCCGGCTCGCCAAAATCTTGATACCGGTAGGACTGTATTTTCCCTTCTTCATTGCAACTTACAGATCGCTGGACTTAACTTGGTCACTATTCGTCTTTCAACCTGTTTCGTATATATGGACTTTGCTGTGTGGTGTTTGTGTTTATTTTGTGTATGTGTAATATCGCCGAAGGGGTCAGGGGTGGTATTACTGTTTTTATTACTCAATTCATGTCATTTTATTTATAATTGTTTGCCATTCCTAGTGTGCTTATTTGTCTCTATGGTGAGAGTGTGTGGGTCGATCCAAGGCTGGGGACGTTCCTGGGATCTCTGCTTTTAAAATAAATAAATCACCGTCTTCTTTGGCGGTGTGAATCTTAGCGGCTTCTGACCGTTACAAAGTAGAACGCCATAAACAGGTTAAAAAACGTTGGCACAATACACATGCAGAGCAGGTTAGAGATTATGAAAGTAATAAAATTCGAAAGTCACAAAAACTGATAGTAAAGATCGCATTAGCACTGACAAACGGAAATTATTACTCGGTGAAATAACGGAACAGCGAAAAGAGATCCAATATATGGACATAGGTGGTATGAAAGAAGTATGTAGATATTGTTTGGCTTGAAACTTTAAGTCGGAGACTTGTAGATCATCTAATTTGTGTTGCCATCAGGGAAAAGTAATGTTTCTTCCCAATGAAGAGGCGTATCCACGAGAATTAAAAGATTTGTTGTTTGGTGAAAATGAAAACCCACGAGACAAAACTTTATGCAAAGAAATTTGGAAAAGTCTTGCCTACATCTAAATCATTTACAACCACACACACGGGTCAATCATTTCTCATTTGTGTAAATGCTATTGTCAGACACAGTTTACGTAGAGAGAAAGAAACGATATTCACTCACAGGCAGTTATACGTTGCATTGTCACGATGTAATTCCAAACAAAATTCAACGTGATATTGATGAAAAGGTACAAGCGAAAAGAGATCGAATATATGGACATAGGTGATATAACAGAAGTATGTAGATGTTGTTTGGCTTTAAACTTTCAGTCGGAGACTTGTAGATCGGCTAATTTGTAGAATTTCTTACCAATGAAGAGGCGTATCCATGAGAATTAAAAGATTTGTTGTTTGGTGAAAGTGAAATCCACATACGCGAGTGACAGAGACGCAAAATTGCTGGTGTGTAGCGCAGGCTGGGGGGTTGGCGAGCGAAGCAAGCAGGGGACGAAGCCCCCCAGTATATATATAAAATACATTTATGCCATGGTACAGGACAGCGGGTTGAGGTGGTGTGGATGTGTGATGAGGAGACACAATGAAGATGTGGGCAAAAGAGGGATGGGAATGGAGGTGCAGGGAAAGAGAAAGCGAGGGATGCCAAAGGAATGGTGGATGGATAAAATAAAAGAAGATCTGGAGGAGAAGGATCTGACTGAGGAAGATGAGGCACAGGATCGAACTGCATGGAGAAGGCTGATCAAGCATATCAACCCCACATATAGGGTGGTCCAGATCTAACTATGCAACTTTTAATGCAATGCAGGAAAACCATGCATGACAAAAGAATTGTTTGAAATCTTGCAATAAACGAATGCAGGGAAGGTGCTGCCATCTATCGGCAACAAAAATAATTTTTTGTGAATTCTCTATGTAATAAACTTAATAAGTTATAGCGTAATGAAAATTGCATAATTGCATAATTAGATCTGGACCACCCTGTAGAAGTGGGAAATGATGAAGAGGAAGGGTTATTTGTAGGCACTGGAGCTCAGCTGCTTGGTAGCGATTATTATGTGTGGCGCCCCCCTGTGTCCCCGGGTAGCTGGGTTTTGATTAGGAGTGAAGGTGAAATGGACTCGGGTTCCTGCTAAGTTTCCGGAATACGTCATCTCCACTGGAGCAAATGTGTGTGTGTGTGCCGTCAGACATTTACGCTAGCTCTGTTTATTTTCTTTCTCAATTTAGAACAACAGGCCAGATTAGATAGCATAATTACTCAACTCTGAGCCTCTGTGGTGAAATAACAAAAATGAACCGTTTTGGGGGGAGAAAAAAAAAAGGCAGGAATCCTTTAGTAAACGGGGAAGCAGGAAATCTTTCAAATTGCCTTTTCTGATTGCTTGGATGCCTTCCTGCTGTGACGTGTTGATTTTAAGATTGGTAAGGGTGGAATAACACATCGGAAATGGTAAAAAAAATCTCATTTAGTTTTTAATTTTGCTGCATCATCTCCATGGCCAGCCAGGCCATCACAACTTCTTAAACTCCAATTATGCAGGAATATCTGCCATTCGGGTTGATTTTTCTCCAAGTGGAATTCCAGGATCCTCTGATGTTGGGGTAAAAAAAAAAAAAAAAAAAACCACCTGCAAGTCTACCTTGGTTGTTTTGGGACGGACATCTCCTGGTGTCTACAGATAAAGAATCCTATTTCTGTCATATTTGAAATAAAATCTCTTAAGTCGATTTCCAGTGTGACTCACCGTGTGGGCACTGATGCCTCACAGCCTGAATATGGCAGCGTTAAATCCCAACCGTGACACGTCATGTAAATCACTGAGCACATCATGTCGGCTAAAACCACACTTGATGGCTGTTTAGGTGCAGAGCTTTAGAGCATCCTGAAAAGCAACCCTGAGGCGACCTCAGGCCGAGACGAGAGGTGAAGGGGACTGGGGTTGGGGTGTGACGCCATATGAGGGCGAAAAGCAGAACGCTCTGTCGCTTACGCTGCCCTTTATTTTATATATTTGAGACATGCAGGGTGTAGTTTTAAAGCTGATGGGCAGCCCCCCCTTACAAGAGTGTTTTGTCAGGAATGTACAGCGGGTTCTGAAGTTTTCAAACCCCTTTGCTTTCGGTTGGTTGGTTGATTGATATTGGACGCTGTATAGCGCCCGACCCGGCACAGACTGACACAGAGGCACATGTAAAATCCAACAAGACTTTTATTTTTCTTCACCTGTGGGGCACATCTTCCCCGTGAACTCCACAGACTATACACACAGTAACTGTGCACAACATTTTGTTAAAGTATTTTATAGACTCTTCTGTTTTTTTTTGTTTTTTTTATTTTATTATTCTATTTTTACTCTGTAGCACTTTGGGATTGCTAAAATATAAAGTGCAATATAAATAAAATTTATTATTATTATTATTATTATTATTACAACACTCAACGTTTGGCACCACCACTCCTCCTCCTTGGCAACCTCGTCCTCTTCCTCCCGATTCTGGCTCCTGAGTGGTGGATGCTGGCCATTTTTATAGCCCACCCAGAAGTGCTCCAGGTGCGTGATCACATGTTTATGATTGCACTTCCAGGCGGGGCTATAGAGTTGTCCAGGCCGGCTCAGGGACCCATGCAGCACCCCCTGGAGGACACCCCAGATCCCAACAGGGCTGTGGAGAACTCTATCTCCCATGGAGCAATGTGGGAAACTGAGGCACCAACGTCAGCCAGGGAGGCTGCCACCAAGCGTCCTGGGGGAGGTACTGAGGAGCCCATGGTTGCTCCCCCAGAACATAAATAGAAGGGGCGTCCTGGCCGGGCATGGGACCCGGTCACCCGCCACAACTGATACAACATGTTACCACACCCACCACACGACAAACCACCTCAGGATCCCAAATTAGGGCCCGAGTGCAGCCCTGCAATGTGTTGTAGTTTTAATTTTGAATGGATACATTTGCCATTTTTACCCAACAATCTACACGCAACACCCCATTATGACAAAGTGAGGACATAAAAAACGTGCAAAACGTTCACTGACGACACTGCTATCGTGGGCTGCATCAGGAGTGGGCAGGAGGAGGAGTATAGGAACCTCATCAAGGACTTTGTTAAATGGTGCGACTCTAACCACCTACAGCTGAACACCAGCAAAACCAAAGAGCTGGTGGTGGATTTTAGGAGGACCAGGCCCCTCATGGACCCCGTGATCATCAGAGGTGACTGTGTGCAGAGGGTGCAGACCTATAAATACCTGGGAGTGCAGCTGGATGATAAACTGGACTGGACTGCCAATACTGATGCTCTGTGCAAGAGAGGACAGAGCCGACTATACTTCCTTAGAAGGCTGGCGTCTTTCAACATCTGCAATAAGATGCTGCAGATGTTCTACCAGACGGTTGTGACGAGCGCCCTCTTCTACGCGGTGGTGTGCTGGGGAGGCAGCATAAAGAAGAGGGACGCCTCATGCCTGGACAAACTGGTGAGGAAGGCAGGCTCTATTGTAGGCACAGAGCTGGACAGTTTGACATCCGTAGCAGAGCGACGGGCGCTGAGCAGACTCCTGTCAATCATGGAGAATCCACTGCACCCACTAAACAGGATCATCTCCAGACAGAGGAGCAGCTTCAGCGACAGACTGCTGTCACCATCCTGCTCCACTGACAGACTGAGGAGATCGTTCATCCATCACACTATGCGACTCTTCATTTCCACCGGGGGGGTAAACGTTAACATTATATAAAGTTACTGTCTGTTATACCTGCCATGCACTCTCCACCTTGCACTTTTTAACTTGCACTGTGTTTTTATCAATCTTTAATTTAATATTGTTTTTTATCAGTATGCTGCTGCTGGAGTATGTGAATTTCCCCTTGAGATTAATAAAGTATCTATCTGTCTATATCTATATCTATATTTTATGTACAGTATTGCCCCCGGAAAATCGAACACCTCAGAACTCGAACAACTTGGAATCTGAATGAAAAATTTGAGCAAATTTTGCCCCGGAATCCGAATGCCCAGCACGTTGTTTGTGTGTGTTTGTGCGTATGTTTCCCCAGCGCTGCAGTATGCTGCTGCTGGAGTATGTGAATTTCCCCTTGGGATTAATAAAGTTATCCTATCTATCTATCTATCTATCTATCTATCTATCTATCTATCTATCTATCTATCTATCTATCTATCTATCTATCTATCTATCTATCTATCTATCTATCTATCTATCTATCTATCTATCTATCTATCTATCTATCTATCTATCTATAACATAAAAATCATAAGCTGAAACTCTCATTCAGGTATGCAGCACCTTGAAAGGACCCCTCTTTAATGAGAGTATAGCATCAAGTCCATGATACTTGTGGGTTATTGATCTGGTCAGTTAAGTAGCAGAGGGGCTTGTTCATCAGATTCAGCTTCTTTGGTGGACTAGAGGAGGCAGCAATGAGACGACCCCCAGAACAGGAATGAATGGTTTAACAGGTGAAGAGAGGCCACTGACATTTTTCCCTCCTCATCTGTTTTGTCACTCATTTTGCATTTGGCTTCGGTCAGCGTCATTACTGGTAGCATGAGGCCATACTTGGACCCTACAGAGGTGGCACAGGTAGTCCAACTTCTCCGTGATGGCACATCAATACATGCCTCCCATTGCCAGAAGGTTTGCTGTGTCTCAAGGGCATGGAGGAGATTCCAGGTGACAGACAGGCAGTTCCTTTAGGAGAGCTGGACAGGGCCCCTCATAGAAGGTCCTTAACCCATCAGCAGGACCCACTGCTATCTGCTCCTTTGGGCAAGGAGGAACAGGATGAGCACTGCCAAAGCCTACAAAATGACCTCCAGCTGGCAGGCTACTGGTGTGAATGTCTCCGACCAAACAATCAGAATCAAACTTCATGAGGGTGGCCTGAGGGCCTGACATCCTGTAGTAGGCATGTGGAGCTTGATTGGCATTTGCCATAGAATACCAGAATTGGCAGGTCCACCACTGGCCCCCACGCTCACTCGCCTGACCTCAATCCAATAGAACACCTCTGGGTGGGACATTGTGTTTCGGTTCCATCCGACACCTCAGATAGTCCAAGAGCTCAGTGATGCCCTGGTCCAGATCTGGGAGGAGATCCCCCAGGACACCATCTTTCATCTCATTAGGACGTTGTCAGGCATGCATACAAGCACATGGGGGCCATACAAACTACTAAGTACGAATTGGAGTTGCTGTAATGACATTTCGGCCAAATGGACTCGCCTGCCTGCCTGCCACATCATTTTTTTCCCCTTTGATTTTCAGGGGGGTCTCTCTGTCGGTTGATCATTTTCATTTCCATCTTTTCATTCCTAACACATCACCATATCAGTCCGTATCAGCAGAGATAGCCAGCAGGATTTTTTTCCCGATTGAGATATGATGCGTGTTCCTTTAATATTTTTGAGCAGTTTATATATGATGTACTGTATAGCAGTCCAGTAAGAGTCCAAAGGAATGTTGGGGCACCAGCCAGCATTCCCTGTTTAATTCAAGGGTAATGAAAAACAAAACAAGTGCATGGTGGCTCAAACAAATAAACGGAGGTTAGAGCCTTCCTGGCTCTGACTGAACAGCTCTGACTTCGGCGGAACGCCATCTTCTGGTTGGCTTGAAACCAAATGAGACGCCTCCTTCTGGGGACATCTGGGCATTTTAGGGCTTGGACCAGAAGGAGTGGGGTCAGTTGTCCTCACTGGTCATCTTCTCTGATACTCTTAACAACAGCACCCTCTCTAGTCCCATAGTGGTATTACATACTTTGCATTCGTAGTCTGAGTCCCGACCTGATTGTATGGGTGGTTACCTACCAGGTAACGCATGTGGTTGGTCTGCCATTTGGCAAACATCCGCCACGGAGCCCTCTTCAGTTGCGAGAAGCAGATCATGGAATGCTGCATAGCACGTTTGATCCCCATAAGGGGAGCAGCGGGGTGTGTATGCCTGATGAGCCCAAATAAGGGCGAAACACGTGTCCCGTATTCTTTGCATTATTTGACAGTAAACTATGCAACATATATATGTATGTATGTTTGTGTGTGTGTGTGTACTGGCTGTGCTACCTGTCTAAAACAGCTTGAAATCTAAGTAATCAGTGTTGACCTAAGCATTAATGCACAATTTTGTGAAATGTATTTTGAAATGTTTGTAGTAATAAAATGCATGGCATATGTTTATGTTATATGTCATTTGGTATGGGATTTATAAAGCAGTAATAATGTTTGATGTGCCATCTGTTGGAATAACAAATGCAGTGCATTTTATTTCTACAAATGTGTGTGATGTTCCATCTGTTGGAATGACAGAGACATAGCAACTGGATGGACAAACAGATACACAGACACATGTCCTTTTATTATGGATACACATGCATTGGGAAAGGTGTTTTATAAATGAACTTTATTATTATTATTATTGTTGTTGTTCTTTGTGTTTTCAACATTTTAAAATAAAATGCATACTCAGTTCTAAAAAGCCTGGTGGGGTTTGATATGTCTTCAATTTTGTTAGGTTATAAATTGATCTGTTTGTATGGAATGATTACAATAAAAATTCATAAATAAAATATAAAAATGCTAGGTCAAACTTCTGTTTATTTGCTTACATTCTGTAGTAAACTGCTGCATTTTTTTGTTGACCTCCTTTACCAAGAATTTTTGAAAGTTGTTAAAACAAATGCATGCCTGTAGCCCATGTAAAACGTGTACATGAATATGTAAATTAGTTCATAATCCGTTTAAATTACCAGATTATAAAGAAAATGCCATATGGGAAAACTGTATCAAAGGGTAAAAACTGCAATAATTCTACATTTTGAAAACTGTAATGTCATAGAGAAGCTCCTATTGTTGGTTGAGGACACCATCTCCAGTTTCACCTATGGCAGCAATGACAAGTGCAAAGTGTTTCATTACTACAAATGTTTGTGATGCGCCATCTGTTGGAATGCCAGGGACACAGCAGCCAAGCAGACCTCAGATGCACAGACACTTGCCCTTTTCTTAAAGTGGATATCTCCTGTATGTCTTTTATTATTCATGGAATTCTCAGCTACCTTAATATCATATGAAAAGTTAAAACAGCTATAGTCCTACATTAATGAAACTCCTATGTCATAGCAAGAGTTATAAAAGTAGCTTGGCGTCTCCATTTTCTGTTTTGCTTAGGGCAGTTAAAATGCAAGAGCTGGCCCAGAGTTTGCTTATTTTTCCTTTATTTTTTCCTACATCACTTTTTATTTGGGGCGGCATGGTGGCACAGTGGGTAGCGCTGCTGCCTCACAGTTAAGGAGACCTGGGTTTGCTTCCCGGGTCCTCCCTGCGTGGAGTTTGCATGTTCTCCCCGTGTCTGCGTGGGTTTCCTCCCACAGTCCAAAGACATTCAGGTTGGTGATTCTAAATTGTCCCTCGTGTGTGTGTCCCCTGCGGTGGGCTGGCATCCTGCCCGGGGTTTGTTCCTGCCTTGTGCTGGCTGGGATTGGCTCCAGCAGACCCTCGTGACCCTATAGTTAGGATATAGGTCGGCAAATGACTGACTGACATGACTTTTTATTTTGTATTTATGTGCTTTCTGTTTATTAGCCCCCTTTGTCCACTCTGCTCTCTTTTCTTCCTCTACTCGCACAGAAGGTTGAGCTACATTTGTGTGAAAATGTGTGCTAAAGAAGTAAATGTTGTGGTTATTGTTATTGTGATTAACGTCCTCTTGTGATGGGATCTGAAAATCCCCCCCAACCCCCATGAGCCACAAGAGACCCCTCTATAAGTTTTCCATCAGTTGCACAGGCACAGCTAATAAGCATTTCATAATAATTACGAGAGCCCGATGCAATGCAATCCCAAATCCCCTTGGAGGCTACCAGAAGCCTAGCAGTAAGTAATGGGCGGCTTTGGAAATGCATTTTTTCTTTATGGCAGAAGAAGCAACGGGGCGAGGCTCACTAATGTAGGACTGCTGCTCCACTTGGTGGCTGGTGGGCCGGTCACAGACAGAAGGTCCTCCACAGATGGCCAGCTGACACTGACACGCCGCACCGGAGAGCCTGGTGGAGCCAAGTCACGTCGCGGTTTGAGTCGGCTTCGGTAATCTCGCGATACTCCGGAGACTCGGCGAGAAGAGTCTAACTGCAGCCTGCAGTACCTGTGTCACGGGGTCAGGTAATAATAATAATAATAATTCATTTTATTCATAAGGCACTTTACATTTGTAGTAAATCTCAAAGTGCTACATAAAAAAAAATTAAACAAAGACACAATAAGATAAAAACAACAATAAAACAATAATTAGAGGCAATTTTGGTAATATGCTTTCCTAAATAGAAAAGTCATTAACTGTTTTTTAAAACCGCCCACAATCCATCCATCCATCCTGAATCCGAACACAGGGTCACGGGGGTCTGCTGGAGCCAATCCCAGCCAACACAGGGCACGAGGCAGGAACCAATCCCGGGCAGGGTGCCAACCCACCGCAGACCGCCCACAATCTGCTGTGTAATGCCCACAACGTCAGTCACGAGTCAGGTGACCCTCCCTTAATCCCAATCTTAACCAGAGTGTAACGGGGCTCTTAATGGTAACCACTAAATAATGTCATCTCCAGACAGAAGAGCAGCTTCAGTGACAGACTGCTGTCACTGTCCTGCTCCACAGACAGATTGAGGAGATCGTTCCTCCCCCAAACTATGCGACTCTTTAATTCCACCAGGGGGGGTAAACGTTAATATTTAACATTATACATAGTTATTGTCTGTTTTTTTCACCTGTATTATTATCATTCTTTAATTTAATATTATTTATTGTATCAGTATGCTGCTGCTGAAGAATGTGAATTTCCCATTGGGATTAATAAAGTATCTATCTATCTATCTATCTATCTATCTATCTATCTATCTATCTATCTATCTATCTATCTATCTATCTATCTATCTATCTATCTATCTTGCCTACTATACTAAAATTCAAGTCTATCTATCTATCTATCTATCTATCTATCTATCTATCTATCTATCTATCTATCTATCTATCTATCTATCTATCTATCTATCTATCTATCTATCACAGTTTAAGGCGATGGGCGTTTCGTGATGTTGAGGCGTTCGTTACATGACTGACCTCAACGGTACTGCGGTCTGTTAGGGTGACACTCGATCGGCTGAGATCATATTGCCATACTGTCATCTCCCCAGTTTTCAGATTTAGGGCAAATGGCAAATTGATCAGTTTAAATATGCGGACAACAATTTTCGATGATCCGCTGTGGCAACCCATAACGGGAAGAAGAAATCTGCCGCAGAATAAAGGATATAGAACGTGAAGGGGGTCTTTTGTGAATCCCCTGCTAATAACTGGCCTGGGACAGCCGAAACGCAACCCCTTATTTATTTTTTTCTGTTTGGCAAATCTTACATGAAATGACGGCAGCCGGTGAGGTCATAAAAATGTTGGAATGGAGTCGCCGCACGAGTGCAGACCCCCTACGGTGCTCTCCTTAAATAAATCGCACTTATTAAGTGAAATCCGCTAAGTTAACGGTTGTTTGTATTTATTTGCAGTATTACAAATTCAAAGCGCTGATAAAAATGACAAGGAGAACACGACAGTCCCATTCGTAATGCAGGGTGACCCGCCGCTCGATTCTCCTTCCCGAGCTCGGAAGATCTGAAGTCCATCACAGAGAAGTGGGTCACCGCCATCCCATAATTTTCAGCTGCTTTTTGAGGATTTTTTTTTTAAAACATCTAAACTATTACTTATTTATTCTTTTTTTTTTTCAAATTGCAAAGCGAAAGGCTTAATTTCAGAACGTAACCGAAAAGTTCAAACTTTGCTGTTTGAAACTTTCCGTCTGGTGAGAGAAACGTTACGGCTCAGGCTTCTAATGTTGTTTACTTCGACAAGCCGCAGTGTACTAAAGGAAGACATATTGATCTAACTTGGGCTCGTCTCTAAAGGATAGGGTCTCTTTTAATATTTATAACATCAGGGGAAGAAGGGGAAAGGGAGGCGGGAGGCGAAAGGGGGGGCACACGTCTCACAGCTTGATCTTTTTGCCAAGGATCTCTATGGAGTTTGTTTTTTATTTGGTGTGTGGAAGGAGATGTTCAGCAACTTCTGAAGTGGAGACCTTCGTCTGGAATTCACCCCTTTTGAATGTCAGTACTGTATCAGCATGTTTATTTACAGGCAGCACTTCTATAATTAAAACTTGGGAAGTAAGGTGGGGGGGGGCACTCTCTGTTGGACCCCCCCCCCCATCCCAGAATAAACGTCAATCAGTCAGTCAGTCATTCTCTAACCTGATTAGTCCTAAACAGGGTCACGGGGGGGCTGCTGGAGCCCTATCCCAGCTAGCATAGGGCACAAGGCAGGAACAAACCCGCCAGGCCATCGCAGTGCAAACACACACATAAACACAAGGGGGCAATGCCAGTCCCCCCCTAACCTGCATGTGTTTGTACTGAGCACCCAGAGGACACCCATGCAGACATGGGACAAATATTCAAACTCCATGTAGGGAGGACCCGAGATAGGACCCCCGGTCTCCTTACTTTGGGGTAGCAGAGCTGTCACTGCACCACCATGAATAATAAATAGTGTTTCTGTAATAAAACTACTTGTCCTCCTTACGAAGACCAGAAATGATAGTTACAGAGATAATAAGTTTCCGTGTTACTTGGCATGCTATGTGCATGTCTGTATCTTTTATTGGCTTTGTAGAATCTGAGAAGACATGAAAGTAAGGATTTCCTCACACTATGACAGATGGCCATAAACCTGAACTTGACTCACAAACGCCCTCTACTGGCCACAGCCCAATAAACTCACCAGTCCTATCCACTTCATTCTTGCATAATAACATCACATTGAGTTTTGAAGGCCCCAGAAGTCCTCCTGTCCACCACACTACCTGGTCACTTATTCCAAGTGTCTGTCGTTCTCTGTGTGAAGAAAAGCTTCCTAATGTTTGTGTGAAATTTCCAACTATGTCCCCGTGTTCTTGATGAACTCATTTTAAAGTCACCGTCTCAATCCACTGGACTCCTACCCTTCATAATTTTAAACACCTCAGTCAGGTCTCCTCTTCGTCTTCTTTTGTTTAAACTGTAAAGGCTCAGCTCTTTTAATCTTCCCTCCTAACTTATTCTCTGTAGCCCTGAATCAGCCTGGTTGCTCTTCTCTGGACTTCTTCTAGTGCTGTTATGTCCTTTTGTAGACCAAACTGCACACAGAACTCCAAATGACGCCTCACCAGTGTTGTTATAAAGCCTGAGAAGAACCACCTTGGACTTGTACTCCACAGATCAAGGTGCTATATAACCTGACATTCTGTAAGCCTTCTTCATGGCTTCTGAACACCATCTGGAAGTTGATAGCGTCAAGTCCACTATGACTCCTAAGTCCTTTAATCTTTCCTCATACCTCATCCACAGTAGCCCTTGAATCAACCTGATTGCTCTTCCCTACACTTTTTCTAGCGCTGTTATGTCCTTTTGTAGACCAAACTGCACTCAGTACTCCAGATGAGGCCTCACCAGTGTGTTATAAAGCTTGAGCAGAACCTCCTTGGATTTGCACACTAGACATCAAGGCGCTATATAACCTGAGATTCTGGTAGCCTTGTTGATCACTTCTGAACACTGCCTGGAAGTTGATAGTCCACTACGACTCCTAAATCCTTTAATCTTTCCTAATAACTCAACCCCTGTAGCCCTGAATCAGCCAAGTTTCTCTTCTCTGGACTTTCTCTTGTGCTGTTATGTCCTTTTCGTAGCCTGGAGACCAAAACTGCACTCAGTACTCCAGATGAGGCCTCACCAGCGAGTTACAAAGCTTAAGCAGAACGTCCTTGGACTTGTACTCCACACATCAAGGCGCTATATGACCTGACATTCTGTTAGCCTTCTTAATGGCTTCTAAACACCATCTGGAAGTTGATAGCGTCAAGTCCACTATGACTCCTAAGTCCTTTAATCTTTCCTAATACCTCATCCACAGTAGCCCATGAATCAACCTGATTGCTCTTCTCTGCACTTATTCTAGCGCTGTTATGTCCTTTTGTAGACCAAACTGCACCCAGTACTCCAGATGAGGCCTCACCAGTATGTTGTGAAGCTTGAGCAGAACCTCCTTGGATTTGCACACTAGACATCAAGGCGCTATATAACCTGAGATTCTGGTAGCCTTGTTGATCACTTCTGAACACTGACTGGAAGTTCATAGCGTCGGGAACCTGCGGGACCCAACAGGGCTGCACCCAACCCCAATTCCCATGGAGCCATGGGGGTTAAACCGAGGCATCGCTCCAACCCAGGGGGGTGGCCATCTAGCGTCCAGGGGGAAGTATTGCACTGTTCAGGGCTGCTCTTCCTGAATAAAGTGTGCAGGGGCGTCCCAGCTGGGGATGGACGCCGACCACCTGCCAAACCGGGTTTTGATGTACAGTAACTTTAGAAAGTGTCGTGTCCAACTGGCCATGAGTAAAAACGGGCAAATAAACACTGTCGTTGTTACACGTTTGTTGTTGTGACTTGGCGATAGTCATACAATATGCTACTGTAGATGAATGGTGAATTGCCTACGCTGTAATATAAAGGGAATATCGTGTTTTGAGTTGTCAGTGTTATGGAATCCCTTGCAATTTTTCTGTTGTAATATTTCTTGATGTCTGGCAGCTTGCTGCTGCTCTTCAGAAAGGTTGTGTGTTGTGGAGTTTCAGCCCTTGAACATCTTCCTGCAGCACTTCCTGGTGTGGCGGAGATGCTGCACGGGCACCCAGAAGCACTCCGGGTCTACTCAGTTCCTTGTGTGGCAGAACTGCTGCAGTCCAAGGCTCTGTAATCCACCGGGCGTCCCCTGGCGGTGGCCACGGGCCTCCGCAGGGGCGGGCAGAGGGGGCGGTCCGCCCCGGGCGGCACATTTTTGGGGGCGGCATTATTGGCCAAAAGGTTCAGTACAATTCGTGTGTAAGCAGCAGGCTTCGGAAAAATATCACTCATGAATGAAAAAGTCAGATTCTCTGATTTTTATCCACAAATGCTTCAAAAATCATTTTCAGACTGTCCTTCTGTGGCGGCATCAGACACGGCAGTTGACATTTCTGAGGCAATAACAAAAATAAACATAAACATTACAGCGATAATATTTTAAAATTTAGAATTTTGTTTCGTTATCAATCCAAACGCATTCTTGCTCTGTGCAGAAAACATGCCCACCTATCACTTGTACACTACACTGGCTCTGGTTTTCACAGCGTAATTATATTAAACTAATAAGTAGAACACGGCTTATCAGTGCATCTATTATATTCTTGTCTAGTTGATGCTTATAAATAATTATATGTGCACAAATTATTGCTGTTTCTCTATACAGTATATGAATAAATCTATGCAAAATTTATTCTAATTTTTCTCTATACGTCATTTTAATTTTCTATTTCATAATTATGTTGGAGGGCGGCAAATTAAAGCACCGCCCGCCCCGAGTGACACGAACACTAGCTACACCACTGCACGGGCCCAACAGAGTTTACCTTCTCAACTCTGATCCCGTGGCACTGATGCAGACCAGGACGGCTGCCCTCTCGAGGCCCAGAAGGAAGTATTGTACCTCTCCTGGTCTTCCAACCTTCCAGGAGTCCCAGCTGGGCAGGATCCCCAGCCATCTGCCACAGTGTGTAATTCGTTGTTTATGGGTGCAAGACTTGCTGCCGCTGATCTGCGGATAACGCCGCTCTGTGGTTTGTCGGACGTTGTCTTTGTCGCTCTAAGGCATCTTGCCTATGCTGGTTGGGCTGACGTGACATACAGTGCATCCAGAAAGTATTCACAGCGCATCACTTTTTCCACATTTTGTTATGTTACAGCCTTATTCCACAATGGATTAAATTCATTTTTTTCCTCCGAATTCTACACACAACACCCCATAATGACAACGTGAAAAAAGTTTACTTGAGATTTTTGCAAATTTATTAAAAATAAAAAAATTGAGAAATCCCATGTACATAAGTATTCACAGCCTTTGCCATAAAGCTCCAAATTGAGCTCAGGTGCCTCCTGTTTCCCCTGATCATCCTTGAGATGTTTCTGCAGCTTCATTGGAGTCCACCTGTGGTAAATTCAGTTGACTGGACCTGATTTGGAAAGGCACACACCTGTCTATAGAAGGTCCCACAGTTGACAGTTCATATCAGAGCACAAACCAAGCATGAAGTCAAAGGAATTGTCTGTAGACCTCCGAGACAGGATTGTCTCGAGGCACAAATCTGGGGAAGGTTACAGAAAAATTTCTGCTGCTTTGAAGGTCCCAATAAGCACAGTGGCCTCCATCATCCGTAAATGGAAGAAGTTCGAAACCACCAGGACTCTTCCTAGAGTTGGCCGGCCATCTAAACTGAGCGATTGGGGGAGAAGGGCCTTAGTCAGAGAGGTGACCAAGAACCCGATGGTCACTCTGTCAGAGGTCCTTTGTGGAGAGAGGAGAACCTTCCAGAAGGTCAACCATCTCTGCAGCAATCCACCAATCAGGCCTGTATGGTAGAGTGGCCAGACGGAAACCACTCCTTAGTAAAAGGCACATGGCAGCCCGCCTGGAGTTTGCCAAAAGGCACCTGAAGGACTCTCAGACCACGAGAAAGAAAATTCTCTGGTCTGATGAGACAAAGATTGAACTCTTTGGTGTGAATGTCAGGCGTCACGTTTGGAGGAAACCAGGCACCGCTCATCACCAGGCCAATACCATCCCTACAGTGAAGCATGGTGGTGGCAGCATCATGCTGTGGGGAACTGGGAGACTAGTCAGGATAAAGGGAAAGATGACTGCAGCAATGTACAGAGACATCCTGGATGAAAATCTGCTCCAGAGCGCTCTTCACCTCAGACTGGGGCGACGGTTCATCTTTCAGCAGGACAACGACCCTAAGCACACAGCCAAGATATCAAAGGAGTGACTTCAGGACAACTCTGTGAATGTCCTTGAGTGGCCCAGCCAGAGCCCAGACTTGAATCTGATTGAACATCTCTGGAGAGATCTTAAAATGGCTGTGCACCGACGCTTCCCATCCAACCTGATGGAGCTTGAGAGGTGCTGCAAACAGGAATGGGCGAAACTGGCCAAGGATAGGTGTGCCAAGCTTGTGGCATCATATTCAACAAGACTTGAGGCTGGAATTGCTGCCAAAGGGGCATCGACAAAGTATTGGGCAAAGGCTGTGAATACTTATGGACATGGGATTTCTCAATTTTTTTATTTGTAATAAATTTGCAAAAACCTCAAGTAAACTTTTTTCACGTTGTCATTATGGGGTGTTGTGTGTACAATTCTGAGGAAAAAAATGAATTTAATCCACTTTGGAATAAGGCTGTAACATAACAAAATGTGGAAAAAGTGATGTGCTGGGAATACTTTCTGGATGCTCTGTATTTGGGCTGGCGAGACCGTTTTTGTTGGTCGCCGCTGCGCTGTATGCACCTTTCATTTTATCAGGAGGCTTACGTTGAAGTGAAGGAGATAGGAGATATTAAATGACAGTGTCATAATACAGTTTTGGTCAGTAACAAAGCACACACCGAATGAACAGTCAAATAGCACAGTTGAAAATCAGTCACATGGAAGAACTGAAGACCTAAAGACCCAAAGACGAAGACCCAAACTCCTCGCTATTGTTGTGGAGTGATATAGCAGTTGTGGCAACCATTGTTTATATGAAGCACAGATGAACACAAGTGAAATAATATTAAGGATCTATGTAGATATAGATGTTCTGATGTTTAATAGCATCAAAAGACTTAATCAGATGTAAACATTCAAAGCCAGATGAGCTCTGCCGCTCCAGCTCCAGTCCAGCAGCCAGTAAACAGGTCACTCCAGGCTCTGCCAGCTTTTCTCATTTAATGGCCTCCTATTGACCACCTGCTCAGCTCCCACTTCATTGCTGGCTTCTCATTAGCTGCTCTTTTCTGTGATCAGGTGTCTCTTCTCTTGCTGTTTGGGAAGCAGGCATCCAGCCTGGCGCGGCCGTGCCTCCCTGAGGTCCAACTGCCTTCTAATTCCAATCAAAAAAAAAAAAACACAGAAAAGCCTCCTGTCAAGCAGAGCTGGGGAAAAAAAGATTGACTCGGACGCATCCATTTCACAAAGTAAAAATATAAACTGGCACAATTATTTCAACGGCCGAGCACAAAAACCACACGAAGACAATTCCAGTTGCTCAACAGCCGCAGATTGGCTCGGCTGAAGTGAAGGTTCCTAGTTAAATCAAAGCCACCGTTTTAGCAAACGTTTGCTCAGCCTGACGGGCGTCTCGATCCTCACTTGAGTGCAGGCTGCAGTTCTTTTAGCCAGCTAAGCTTTGTGATGGACACGGGGGACCAGTGAGCCCCCAACACGAACACACAATCACAGTCCCGGGTTCAAATACAGGATGGTGTTTATTCCAGAATCCAAAGTTTTCTCTCCTCAATGCCTTTCCTTTCACCACCGCCTGGACAAGGCGGTCCCGTAAATTTAGGACCTGGGGGTACTTCTGGTGCCAGGGCTTCGCCCATTGGAAACATTTCCGGGTCACAGTTCCCACAGTTCCCAGTGGTTGCTTATTGAGCTTATTGTGATTTGTTGGATTTTTTTTATCGTGTTTGCTCGGTCTTTAGACCTCTCTTTGGAATCTTGTATTCGGATTTTGCTCTCCTTGGATTGCTTTTGCCGGCAACTCCTTTATTCCTTTTACGTTCTTCAAAGCTTTACAGTGTAACAGTGTGTTTTGAGAGAACAAAGCTTTTGATTTTGTTAAGATCCTGCCTTTGACCCCCTTATCCAGCCCCCAAACTTCTCTAGCGCCTTCAACACAATCCAACCTCTGCTCCTCAGGGTCAAGATGACAGAGATGGGAGTAGACTCATACCTGGTGGCATGGATCGTGGACTATCTTAAAGACAGACCTCAGTATGTGCGTCTTGGGAACTGCACGTCTGACACTGTGGTCAGCAGCACAGGAGCGTTGCAGGGGACTGTACTTTCTCCGGTCCTGTTCAGCTGATATACATCAGACTTCCAATACAACTCGGAGTCCTGCCACATGCAAAAGTTCGCTGACGACACTGCTATCGTGGGCTGTATCAGGAATGGGCTGGAGGATGAGTATAGGGACCTCATCAAGGACTTTGTTAAATGGTGCGACTCTAACCACCTACAACTGAACACCAGCAAAACCAAGGAGCTGGTAGTGGATTTTAGGAGGACCAGGCCCCTCATGGACCTCGTGATCATCAGAGGTGACTGTGTGCAGATGGTGCAGACCTATAAATACCTGGGAGTGCAGCTGGATGATAAATTAGACTGGACTGCCAATACTGATGCTCTGTGCAAGAAAGGACAGAGCCGACTATACTTTCTTAGAAGGTTGGTGTCCTTCAACATCTGCAATAAGATGCTGCAGATGTTCTATCAGAAGGTTGTGGTGAGCACCCTCTTCTACGCGGTGGTGTGCTGGGGAGGCAACATTAAGAGGAAAGACGCCTCACGCCTGGACAAACTGGTGAGGAAGGCAGGCTCTATTGTAGGCATGGAGCTGGATAGTTTGACATCTGTGGCAGAGCGACGGGCGCTGAGCAGACTTCTGTCAATCATGGAGAATCCACTGCATCCACTAAACAGGATCATCTCCAGACAGAGGAGCAGCTTCAGCGACAGACTGCTGTCACCGTCCTGCTCCACTGACAGACTGAGGAGATCATTCCTCCCCCACACTATGTGACTCTTCAATTCCACCCGGGGGGGGGGTAAACGTTAACATTATACAAAGTTATTGTCTGTTTTTACCTGCATTAGTATCAATCTTTAATATTGTTTTTGTATCAGTAAGGTGCTGCTGGAGTATGTGAATTTCCCCTTGGGATTAATAAAGTATCTATCTATCTATCTATCTATCTATCTATCTATCTATCTATCTATCTATCTATCTATCTATCTATCTATCTATCTATCTATCTATCTATCTATCTATCTATCTATCTATCTATCTATCTATCTATCTGTATTATTGAAAGGGTTTTTCAAACTGTTGAGACTGTTTAGCGCTCTGGGATTCCAAGTCCTAACTGGTAGAAACACAATTAACAAAAGTCAAAGTAAACTTTCAATGAAAAAGCTAATGGAAAACAAAAAAAGTATCCTATGACCTCAAAAACCCCGACATCAGGTCTGAACTTTTAAGGGGACGGCAAAAAAAAAAATTAAAATAAATGGTCCAATATAACGGAATGCCCTTAAATGGGACTCAGGTGGCAGAAGTGAGGGGCCCCGCCACCTTGGGCTTTAAGAGGAGAAGGCGACAGGTGAAATTTAAACAGAAAAATTAAGAAACACAACAGTGATTAACAAAGGAGAAAAATAATTCGTGAATTCACACCAACAAGTTCATTAACAAAAAGAACAATAACCAAAACTGAAGCCGGAGACGGAGCCCCCCGCGAGATCCCGGCGTGTACTCTGCATACATTTTATTTGCTTTTCTGAAGCAGCCCACTCCAGCAATCCCAATCTTTCTTTCAAATAAAGCAAAATGCTAAGAAGTTCAATATTGGCTTTCGCCCGAGGCTGGTTATTTTTCCTTTACAAAACTGCAGAAGTGTTAATCACATAACACGTCAGTAACGTAGCACTTTGCAGTGCTTCTCAATATTTTTAAGCAAAATATGAAAGGGTTTTTTTTTTTTCAATCTGTAACTGGGAAATTATACTAAATGTAGAAATGCATCAAAGAGAAGCACCAAGGAAGCTTTATCAGTTTAACATATAATTAGACTCCTATCAGAAGAGCAATTTTCTGCAATTCTTTAAAGTTAATGATAAGGAACCAAAAAAGTAACATTTTAAATCCTGACTGTTCTTATGTTCTCCAAATGAATCCCCTGATACTGATGGATGCCTGCAGTAAATGCCAGGCTGGCTTTTGTATTTTCACTTGTCCTGAAGATATGAAAGCTTTCTTTGGTTTCTTTACACTGCAGGTCTGGAATAATTCACAACGTAACGTTCTCAGGTGGATGTGTGGCCCGAGTCTGAGCTGGCAGGATTGGGCATGAGGCAGTAATCAGTCCTAGGCTGGGCACACGTCTACACGCACCTACAAGGGGCAAGTTGGAATCCACTGTTTAACGTAATCTTTGGGAATGTCAGGTACTGATGGGCGATTCGTGAACAATTTTCAGTAAATCATATGAATCGATGCGTGAACACGAAGAAATCGGTTCAGGGGAGCTCAACGGCACTACCGCTAAAGTGCATGCATTTCCTGTCGCTGCCCCCTGGTGGATGTGTAAAGACATACTGTAGGAGTTTGATTCGTTGAACAAGTCGGTAGTCGAGAAATGATTGTCGTTCATCTGATTTGTGAATGAGTTACCACCTGAGAATCAGTCTAACAATTTGCATTCATTTGATGTGTGAACGAGTCACTGCCAGAGAATCAGCCTCATGATTCTCGTTCATTTGATTTGTGAATGAGTTACCACCCCAGAATCAATCTACGATGCTTGTTCAATTAATTTGGGAATGGGTCAGTGCCCGATTCTCATTCAGTTGATTCGTGAACAAGTCACTACCCGAGAATCAGTCTAACGATTTGCATTCATTTGATCTGTCAACAGGTTAGTACCTGAGAATCCATTTAATGATTCTCGCTCATTTGATTCGACAATGAGTCACTACCCGAGAATCAATCTAACAATTTGCATTAATTTGATCTGTCAACAAGTTAGTACCTGAGAATCAGTCTAATGATTTGCATTCATTTGATTTGTGAAGGAGTCGGTACCTTGTTCATTTGATTTGACAATGGGTCAGTAACCGAGAATCAGTCTAACAATTCTCATTCATTTGATTTGTGAATGAGTTACTACCCAAGAATCAGTCTAATAATTTGAATTCATTTGATTCGTGAACGAGTCACTACCCGAGAATCAAACTAATGATTCTCGTTCATTTGATTTGTGAAGGAGTCACTACCTCATTCATTTGATTCGTCAATGAGTTAGTACCTGAGAATCAGTCTAGTGATTCTCATTCATTTGATTTGTGGATGAGTTACCACCTGAGAATCAGTCTAATGATTTGCATTCATTTGATTTGAGAATGAATCAGTGACTGATTCTCATTCATTTGATTCATCAACGAGTCCGTACCTGAAAATCAGTCTAACGATTTGAATTCATCTGATTTGTGAAAGAGTCACTACCTCATTCATTTGATTTGTCAACGAGTTAGTACCTGAGAATCAGTCTAATGATTCTCGTTCATTTGATTTGTGGATGAGTCAATACCTGAGAATCCATTTAATGATTCTCGTTCGTTTGATTCGACAATGAGTCACTACCCAAGAATCAGTCTAACAATTTGCATTGATTTGATTTGTGAATGAGTCACTACCTCATTCATTTGATTCGTGAACGAGTCACTACCCGAGAATCAGTCTAATGATTTGCATTCAATTCATTTCTGAATGATTTACCGTACTACCCGAGAATCAATCTAATGATTCTTGTTCATTTGATTCGTGGATGAGTTACCACCCGAGAATCAGTCTAATGATTTGCATTCATTTGATTTGTGAAGGAGTCACTACCTCATTCATTTGATTCGTCAACAAGTTAGTACCTGAGAATCCATTTAATGATTCTCGTTCACTTGATTCAACAATGAGTCACTACCCGAGAATCAGTCTAACAATTTGCATTCATTTGATTCTTGAACGAGTTACCACTCGAGAATCAGTCTAATGATTTGCATTCATTTGATTTGTGAAGGAGTCGGTACCTTGTTCATTTGATTCGTCAATGGGTCAGTAACCGAGAATCAGTCTAACAATTCTCATTCATTCGATTTGTGAATGAGTTACCACCCGAGAATCAGTCTAATAATTTGAATTCATTTGATTCGTGAACGAGTCACTACCCGAGAATCAAACTAATGATTCTCGTTCATTTGATTTGTGAAGAAGTCATTACCCGAGAATCAATCTAATGATTCTTGTTCATTTGAGTCGTAGATGAGTTACCACCCGAGAATCAGTCTAATGATTCTCATTCATTTGATTCATCAATGAGTCCATACCGGAAAACGATTTGAATTCATCTGATTTGTGTCAAACTAATGATTCTCGTTCATTTGATTTGTGAAGGAGTCACTACCTCATTCATTTGATTCGTCAGCGAGTTAGTACCTGAGAATCAGTCTAGTGATTCTCATTCATTTGATTTGTGGATGAGTCAGTACCTAAGAATCCATTTAATGATTCTCATTCATTTGATTCGACAATGAGTCACTACCCAAGGATCAGTCTAATGATTTGCATTCATTTCATTTCTGAATGATTTACTACCCGAGAATCAATCTAATGATTTGCATTCATTTGATTTGTAAAGGAGTCACAACCTCATTCATTTGATTCGTCAACAAGTTAGTAACTGAGAATTAGTCTAATGATTTGCATTCATTTGATTTGTGAAGGAGTCGGTACCATGTTCATTTGATTCGTCAATGGGTCAGTACCCGAGAATCAGTCTAATGATTCTCATTCACTTGATTTGTGAATGAGTTACCACCCAAGAATCAGTCTAGCGATTCTTGTTCATTTGATTCGTGAACGAGTCAGTACCCCGATTCTCGATCATTTGATTCATGGATGATGGTGAGTTTTACACTTCGGTTCTAGCTGTGGTTTCTCTGGTTTAAAGATTTATCTCTCAAAACTTTGGTCTTTGTTCCCTTAGTATTTCGTGTCTTCAATTTCACGACTCATAACATTTCACTTCCCGACTGTGTTTCCGAATCTGCACATTGCTATGCTTCAGGATCTACCCAAATGGTGTGGGAATAGAAGGAAAGCACAAAGTTCCAAAATATCTCTGTAAATGCAGACTAGAGAGGGAAATCATCACCACTCGGCTAGAGAAAAGATTTATTCTTTACATTTATTGAGCACGAGGCAAAATAAAATGGCCTGAAAAAGGCAACGGCAATCCAAGGCGAACAAAAAAAACCAAATATCAATCATGGAAAATCCACTGCATCCACTGAACAGGATCATCTCCAGACAGAGGAGCAGCTTCAGCGATAGACTGCTGTCACCGTCCTGCTCCACTGACAGACTGAGGAGATCGTTCCTCCATCAAACTATGTGACTGTTCAATTCCACCGGGGGGGTAAACGTTAACATTATAAAAAGTTATTGTCTGTTATACCTGCATTTTTATTACTCTTTAATATTGTTTTTTTGTATCAGTATGCTGCTGCTGGAGTATGTGAATTTCCCCTTGGGATTAATAAAGTATCCTATCTATCTATCTATCTATCTATCTATCTATCTATCTATCTATCTATCTATCTATCTATCTATCTATCTATCTATCTATCTATCTATCTATCTATCTATCTATCTATCTATCTATCTATCTATCTATCACTAAAGCACAAGAAAAATCTCCACTCACCATAAAAGAGTAGTAGAGTTTTGGCTTTAATTTGTTTTAATCCAATGATGGGGTGCCAGGATATGTGCGTCACCTTCCTCAGTAATGACAGCGTGGTTGTGGCACACATTTATGAGGTAGGAACCTGCAGCTGTTGCTAATACTACAGTATGATGGCCATGGCCATTGGAGAAAGGTGATAAAAAGGTGGCACTCATACTAACTGCATGGCACGATCAAAACCAAAAAATAATAATAAGAAGGTCTATGAAAAGCAGCACTAAAAGTAATGTTAGTAAAAGTTAATCTTCCCAAATGCCAATCGTAGCATGCGGTGCCAGGGATAGAAATCATTTTTCCTCATCCTGTTCTGACATTGACCATTAAAGCCACACGTCCTTTCATTTTCTAACCCTCTTTGTCTAATTCAGTAGCACAGGCTGGCAGAGCCTATCCCAGCATCGTCTGGCCCAACACAGGAACCAACCCTGGCCAGGGTGCCAGTCCATCACAGGGCACAGTAACGAGCACACCCGCACTCTCGCTCACAGAAATTCAAAAATGACCAGCATGTCTCAGTCATGACCACGAGATCCCCCAGAGTTTCATAAAGAAGTCTGTGTGCCGCTTTTACAGGAGTCATGTGCTCAGACCCCGGCTAAAGGAGCTGACATTTTGACATTGGGAAGAGAATAGTCGCCTACTGTGGGGCAGAGCATATGGGACCCATCTGTAAATCTTATTGAGAATTGCTTTCATAATGACCACATCATGAATAACGCGTCGCTATTATTTAGCAAATGACCTTGGCACACGCATACAAACTCTGCCACTCGGTGCCAGCAGGCTTGCCTTACCGCTTTTTCTTTTTATTAGGGCTCTGAATCTTAGGTGACAGCAGGTTCACAAAGTGAAGGTGGGCTTTCAGAAGGGTGTTGTGTTGTGACTCAGCTGATCTTTCATAAAAGTGGACCCAGAAAGGTCAGCGTATTTACTGGAGTGAGGCAGAAAACCGAGAAGGGAAGTCCAGTCAGGGCAGCGACTGTTAAACAAGAGGAAATTGCCAACCAAAATGTTTCAAAAAGACTCCATTGAATCATCACAGAGGGGCTTGGACAGCAGACAGACTTGGACAGATTTGTGGACAATGACATTTAATGGAAGTAAATGAAGAGCGTTACAAGTAGGAAGTAAAAATGTGAATACACAATGGGAGGTCTTTATGCCAGTGTTTCTCACCCTTTTCCCATGTGTGCCCGTGACAATGCGGCTTCCTCTTCATGCTCCCATCTCTGTTTCGGGAGCTCTTGAACCCGACGCCGTCGATTAATGTAACTGGATGAGCTGGAAAGTGAGGACACAACGTAACAAGGGGATGTTGCAAAGTGCAGACGTGCTTTTATTAAAAACAATCCAAAGCAAAAACTGTCGAAAGTGCAGTGCAATCAAAATGTCAATAAATAATTCCGTTAAAACCAGTGAAAAAGCGGAGATTAAAATCCAATAAGTAGATCCTTTCAAAACCAAAGTTAAGACGATGGCTGGAAGCATTCCTTTGAAAAACCAAACCCGGTGTCTTCTTTCTACTGGCGGCTCCCCTGCTTCTCCCATCCAGGCTTTGCACACCAGGGGAGTCGCCCTACCTGCAGCCATACCTTCTTTGTTTCGGCCCCCTGGCTCCGTCAGGCCGAGACTTAGGTGCCCCAACGGCCAGGGCGCTCATGCTGGGGTTCAGTCTGCTAAGCCTTCATGACTCCCGCTGCCTACTGTGGCCTTCCGGGTCATTCCAACTCCTTGAGCCCCTTCCGCTTCCTTCAGCCCCACCAAGTGTCGGCCAAACAGCTTTTCCAGGGGGCTCTCCTGCAAAACACCAGTCACTCTGCTCCCGGTCGCTTACTCTCTCTATCTCGCACCGGCTCTTTACTTCTCCAGCCTTGCCCGTCTTCTTCCTCCTCCTAACCTCCGTTCAACACTCCAATCCTTTTTTTCTTCCTCTTCTCATAACCTTTGTCCACTTTTAAAAAAAAATTTTCCCCCCTGCATCCACGCTGCTACTATAGGGTGGTCCAGATCTAATTATGCAATTTCCATTACGCTATAACTTATTAGGGCAGCACGGTGGCGCAGTGGGTAGCACTGCTGCCTCACAGTTAGGGGACCTTGGGTTCGCTTCCCGGGTCCTCCCTGTGTGGAGTTTGCATGTTCTCCCCGTGTCTGCGTGGGTTTCCTCCCACAGTCCAAAGACATGCAGGTTAGGTGGATTGGTGATTCTAAATTGGCCCTAATGTGTGCTTGGTGTGTTTGTGTGTGTCCTGCGGTGGGTTGGCACCCTGCCCGGGATTGGTTCCTGCCTTGTGCCCTGTGTTGACTGGGATTGGCTCCAGCAGACCCCCGTGACCCTGTGTTCGGATTCAGCGGGTTGGAAAATGGATGGATGGATATAACTTATTAAGTTTATTACATACAGAATTCACAGCACATGCCCTGCACATACAGATTTCACTTAAGATTCCTTTTGTTGCCAATAGATGGCAGCACCTGCCCTGCATTCCAAAATGGCGGGGAGACAGTTGTCAGTCGAACAGTTGCATAATTAGATCTGGACCACACTGTATATATAATGGGGACGTGGCTCAGGTGTGGCGATTAGCAGATCTCGGCTTCAATTACGGGTGCGGATGATTCCTCACCTGTGCACTTAAATGAGGAAACGCTCGCACCACGTCACGTCTGAGAACCACTCCGGTTACACTACCATGTCGCCTCTTCATTGTATTTTTCCATTGATAAATAAATCTTCAATGTATTCTGTTTGTTTGTCCTTGTTAATACTAGCTGAGAGTTTACGGTTATCCCTCCTCTTGTGGGGCTTTTGTTACCTGTGGTGGACAGTCAGGACCCATACCTGGCCGGGACGCCCCTTTGACACTGAGCAGCCATGGAATGCACAATACATCCCCTGGAACACGTGGTGGCAGCCCTCCTGGGTTACATCGGGCCAACAGGCGTGGGACTTCAGGGCTCAGACTTGTTGGGCTCCATGGCCAGTGCCTAATGAACCCACGTGGGCTGGAGTGCAGCCAAAATTAGGCCAATTACCACCTGGAGGGCTACAAAAGGAGCCTGCGGCCACTACTCAGGGTGCCAGAGTCGGGAGGAGGAGGAGGACAAAGCTGCCTGGGAGGAGTTGAGGAAGAGGAGTGATTTTTGATTTCTGTGTGCTTTGGGGACTGTGTAGGGCCTGTGGGACACAAGGAAGACGTGCCCCACGGCTGAAGACTACAAAAATTAATATTTTGGTTTCTTTCGACCTGTGCCAGTCTGTGTCAGTCTGTGTCGGGTTGGCGCCAACCAAGCGCTTCTGCCACATACCCGTATATCTTTGAATATCTTGAGTTGTTTTGCCAACTCCCACAATTCTGGGGCCTGCCCTAGTTGAAGCCAGCAGGTAGTGTTTGGGGCCTGGCTGGATTACATCATCTTGGCAGGAGAGTGAAGATCCTGGCCTGCCAGTTTCTGGAGCATTTGGAGGCCTTGTGCCCAATTAAATCTTCCTTGGAAGAGTCCACTTCATGACACCTAGGCAGCCAGCACCCCACATGCCACAGGCAGGTTGTGACATACTAAACCCATAAACATAGAAGTTGGCTTTGAAAGTTCAAAATATCTCACATGTTCAAGAAGTGTGCTTCAGGGGAGAGGAACCGTCAAAACTCTGGCTTGGTTAAGGCAACACAAAACAAAGAGTCTCGATTAAATTAAGAATGGATTCAAATAAGTGGGAAGAAGCATAAAAAATAGCAAAGAAATAAAAAAGGGCAAAGGGATTTTGCCTAAAGAGGCAAACCACAGCTTTCAAGTCCCAATAAGTAGAGTCGACTCTGTTTAAGTGCAGGGCCTCCGGACGAGATCACCACGTGCACTTAAGTGGAGTGTGCACTTAATAGGAGTGCAACATGTCAGTCCTGAAAGTTGATCTTTCAGTTACCCCATCTACAAACACAATAAAACATTCATTAAAATAGACTACGGCGAAGAATATAGTGGATACGTGAATAATATATACATACATACACATTAACTGTTCAGATATACATGTACTGTACCTGTACTGTACTGGCAATTCATAAAACATGTAGTCAAATGTGTCCAAGTGTCAAACAATCAGGTCTACATTTTACGAAAATAATCAGTCATTGTTTTCTGCATGCTGTTCACACGATTCAGGCTGTGCATCTGATTTCTGAGGCTGTAAAACTGTCCATATAACAATGCAGCGTGCGTAGGGACTTCAGCGCGTCCATGAAAGAAACAGTCTCTGTAGGTGGTTCATTAATCGTGCTGGCTGCAGCAGAATCCTCGATCTCTGTCAGAGTCTCGGTTGTCAGCAGTGTCCTTATTGACTATATAGATCTCGGCATCAGCACCTGAACGATCTGGGCTACTTACATCGTGGCACACTGATTACGTTATTTGAGCGTGTCAATCGATATCGTTGTTTGACTAGTGGATGTGAAGAGACCATCCAGTTAACCGGACTGAATTTGCAATAATGTACGTGAACTTAAGCGGATTGTGTGCTTATCGCTAGCGCGCTTATCCAAAGTTATTGCCTACGTTATTACATTACAATTACGTTATTTGAGGATGTCAATTGATATCGTTGTTTGGCTAGTGGATGTGAAGAGACCATCCAGTTAACCGGAGTGAATTTGAAATAATAGCAATGGGATCAGTAATGTACGTGCACTTAAGCGGATTGTGTGCTTATCGCTAGCGCGCTTATCCAAAGTTATTGCCTACGTTATTACATTACAATTACGTTATTTGAGGATGTCAATTGATATCGTTGTTTGGCTAGTGGATGTGAAGAGACCATCCAGTTAACCGGAGTGAATTTGAAATAATAGCAATGGGATCAGTAATGTACGTGCACTTAAGCGGATTGTGTGCTTATCGATAGTGCGCTTATCCAAAGTTATTGCCTACGTTATTATGTTTCGATTACGTTATTTGAGTGTGTCAATTGATATCGTTGTTTGGCTAGTGGATGTGAAGAGAGCAATAGCAATGGGATCAATAACGTACGTGCACTTAAGCGGATTGTGCGCTTATCGCTAGTGCGCTTATCCAAAGTTATTGCCTACGTTATTACATTACGATTACGTTATTTGAGCGTGTCAATCGATATCGTTGTTTGACTAGTGGATGTCAGGAGACCATCCAGTTAACCGGAGTGAATTTGCAATAACAGCAATGGGATCAATAACGTACGTGCACTTAAGCGGATTGTGTGCTTATCGCTAGTGCGCTTAACTAAAGTTATTGCCTACGTTATTACATTACGATTACGTTATTTGAATGTGTCAATCGATATCGTTGTTTGACTAGTGGATGTGAAGAGACCATCCAGTTAACCGGAGTGAATTTGCAATAATAGCAATGGGATCAATAACGTACGTGCACTTAAGCGGATTGTGTGCTTATCGATAGTGCGTTTATCCAAAGTTATTGCCTACGTTATGTTTCGATTACGTTATTTGAGCGTGTCAATTGATATTGTTGTTTGGCTAGTGGATGTGAAGAGAGCAATAGCAATGGGATCAATAATGTACGTGCACTTAAGCGGATTGTGCGCTTATTGCTAGTGCGCTTATCCAAAGTTATTGCCTATGTTATTACGTTACGATTACGTTATTTGAGTGTGTCAATCGATATCATAGTTTGACTAGTGGATGTGAAGAGACCATCCAGTTAACCGGAGTGAATTTGCAATAATAGCAATGGGATCAATAACGTACGTGCACTTAAGCGGATTGTGTGCTTATCGATAGTGTGCTTATCCAAAGTTATTGCCTACGTTATTATGTTTCGATTACGTTATTTGAGCATGTCAATTGATATTGTTGTTTGGCTAGTGGATGTGAAGAGAGCAATAGCAATGGGATCAATAATGTACGTGCACTTAAGCGGATTGTGCGCTTATTGCTAGTGCGCTTAACTAAAGTTATTGCCTATGTTATTACGTTACGATTACATTATTTGAGTGTGTCAATCGATATCGTTGTTTGACTAGTGGATGTGAAGAGACCATCCAGTTAACCGGAGTGAATTTGCAATAATAGCAATGGGATCAATAACGTACGTGCACTTAAGCGGATTGTGTGCTTATCGATAGTGTGCTTATCCAAAGTTATTGCCTACGTTATTATGTTTCAATTACGTTATTTGAGTGTGTCAATTGATATCGTTGTTTGGCTAGTGGATGTGAAGAGAGCAATAGCAATGGGATCAATAACGTACGTGCACTTAAGCGGATTGTGCGCTTATCGCTAGTGCGCTTATCCAAAGTTATTGCCTACGTTATTACATTACGATTACGTTATTTGAGCGTGTCAATCGATATCGTTGTTTGACTAGTGGATGTCAGGAGACCATCCAGTTAACCGGAGTGAATTTGCAATAACAGCAATGGGATCAATAACGTACGTGCACTTAAGCGGATTGTGTGCTTATCGCTAGTGCGCTTAACTAAAGTTATTGCCTACGTTATTACATTACGATTACGTTATTTGAATGTGTCAATCGATATCGTTGTTTGACTAGTGGATGTGAAGAGACCATCCAGTTAACCGGAGTGAATTTGCAATAATAGCAATGGGATCAGTAACGTACGTGCACTTAAGCGGATTGTGTGCTTATCGATAGTGTGCTTATCCAAAGTTATTGCCTACGTTATTATGTTTCGATTACGTTATTTGAGCATGTCAATTGATATTGTTGTTTGGCTAGTGGATGTGAAGAGAGCAATAGCAATGGGATCAATAATGTACGTGCACTTAAGCGGATTGTGCGCTTATTGCTAGTGCGCTTATCCAAAGTTATTGCCTATGTTATTACGTTACGATTACGTTATTTGAGTGTGTCAATCGATATCGTTGTTTGACTAGTGGATGTGAAGAGACCATCCAGTTAACCGGAGTGAATTTGCAATAATAGCAATGGGATCAATAACGTACGTGCACTTAAGCGGATTGTGTGCTTATCGATAGTGTGCTTATCCAAAGTTATTGCCTACGTTATTATGTTTCGATTACATTATTTGAGCATGTCAATTGATATTGTTGTTTGGCTAGTGGATGTGAAGAGAGCAATAGCAATGGGATCAATAACGTACGTGCACTTAAGCGGATTGTGTGCTTATCGATAGTGCGCTTATCCAAAGTTATTGCCCGCAGCTGAGCAGAGCATGCGCTTAACCGATGTACACTTAAGTGGAGTTGACTGTAATCCAATCAGTAATACCGACAAAAAGAGAAACAAATGTCCAAGGGCTAACAAAAATCCAAACAATTTGTTACAATGAAGTGCAACAATACAATGAACCACACCTGGGACCTCCTAGTACTAGTGATGGGTGAATCACGAAAGATTTGTTCTTTTTGAATGACTTTTCAGTGAATAATGGGAATTGATCCCTGAGCAGAAATCGATCCATTCAGTAGAACTCAACAACGGAGCACAAAGCACATGTGTGATGTCATCAGCCTCTCTCGTTGAGATGTTTCTTGATGATTCTTGATTCTCCTTCACTTCACTTATCATTCTGCGTTTTATTCTCTGCCTGGTTTTCTGACTCAAAGAGGTTTGATCAAACTTGTCCTAGTAGAGGATACATTGCTTTCTTTAATGAATCGTTTCATTTCTACCACATGGAGCCTTCACAAGGCCTTCCACAGCCTCTCTTGCCGTGGTTCTGAACCCAGATCAGAACAGATTGGTGATTCAAAAAGGTTCTGACTGCAGAAAGAGATGTTTAGAGTGCTGACCCCCGTAACGCCAGTCAGACTGATGAAGAACGGCAATGGCGGAAGCAGCAGGAATCTGAAATTCACCGAGGACGTGTCTACATTGCCCATTCATCAGGCACCAGCAGCATCAAGCTGGCCACCCTTTACATCTGTAACAGATGTTTGACTGCAAAACTTTTAACAACCCAGATGATGATTACTGGACAACAATTTCACAGTCTGTTAGTGACCGTCTTGCCTGAGCGCCTCTCCTGAAGGTTAATTTGTTTTAATTGACCTGAAGGAAAAAAAAAGAAATAAATAAAATCGAAATGATAAAACCGTGATTGGTTCTTCTCACATAATGCAGTCAATGTCAGGATCCCTGTGACCAGCACCTTATACGCACACCCCCCCCCAGATTCATATAAATGGCTAATTAGATCTTTATTGGCAAATGAAAGTGACCGTGACATTTACTTCCGAGGCCACACACAGCACAGGTCAAACTTTGATTTACTAATCGCCGGGGATTGTGATGATGCCTAATAACGTACGGTCGGTAAAATAAGGAAGTGTAGCCGCCGATAATTGGGGCTGTAAAGTTCTGGACAGCGCTGGCATGTGAGGACACTGAAGGCACAATAAATTGTGTTGTTCGTGTCATTTAACAACAGTTTGCACAGACTTTTTTTTACGAGCGGCCTTTGACAGTAGCAGTTGGCAATAGAGCACCGACTGCCAACATTATAATAAGAAGTGCGGCGACGTGCTTCGATTTACCCACAAGGTGAAATAAAGCAGTCACGGAAAGGACTGGGGGGACACAGAGATGTGCCGGGATGTGGGAGATGCCCTATAGTTTTATTAAAAAGGTCGAAGCATTAAACAAATACTGTAAATCAACGCGTGCAGCTTTGTGGGAAAACATTAGACAAAGGACACAGGAACACAAAGGGGTTGGAATTTCCCGATGCTTACGTGAATAGCCACTTTGAGGCATGAAAACATGATGAATCTGCTCAGTTATTTATAATTCTGTGTCGGGCCACACAACACCACAGGCACGTGCCTGAATACTAATTAGTGGTATTTGTAGCACATAAGAAAAGTGAATGATCCATTAAAATGCACGTAGGTCTTGCCCTCCAGGATCAACCTTCCCTTTTGCTACACATTTTCTTCTGTAGAGGATCATATTACATATCGCTGACCTCCAAACCGATGTTAGCTGATATTTCGTGCCACCAAATAGCCGCCAATTGATTGTCTTGTCGTGTCGTGATGAAGGATCATGCAAATGGGTATAGTTTCTAACTGATACAGCATATACAGTCCTCCCTCTATCTGCACCATGCTAATTCAGTTGAGCAGAAGACAAATGGAAACGCATTTCAGGACAGAAGTAGTTACCACACTAGCCAATCAGAAAACTAGGGGTTTGCGTAGGGTCTGCGTCAACGTGATGTGTAGTCACATTTTTGACGAGATGCATGTCAGGCAGCATCACAGCTATGGCAGAGGCTCAATGTAGAAATCGGAAAGAAAATACAGATGATACAGGTGATGCAGAACATACAAACGATACAGGCGATACAGATGGTATAGATGATACAGACAGTACAGCTGTTAAAGATAGTACAGAAGATACAGGTGATACAGACAGTACAGATGTTATAGGAGGTACAGAAGATACAGGCGATACAGACAATGCAGACATTATAGACAGTACAGAAGATACAGGCGATACAGACAGTACAGACGTTATAGATGGTACAGATGATACAGGTGATGCAGAAGATACAAATGATACAGGCGATACAGATGGTATAGATGATACAGACAGTACAGATGTTAAAGATAGTACAGAAGATACAGGCGATACAGACAGTACAGATGTTAAAGATAGTACAGAAGATACAGGCGATACAGACAGTAGAGATGTTACAGGAGGTACAGAAGACACAGGCGATACAGACAGTACAGACATTATAGACGGTACAGAAGATACAGGTGATACAGATAGTACAGATGTTATAAGAGGTACAGATGATATAGGCAATACAGACATTATAGACAGTACAGAAGATACAGGTGATACAGACAGTACAGATGGTACAGATGATATAGGTGATGCAGACATTATAGACAGTACAGAAGACACAGGCGATACAGACAGTACAGACATTATAGACGGTACAGAAGATACAGGTGATACAGATAGTACAGATGTTATAAGAGGTACAGATGATACAGGCAATACAGACATTATAGACAGTACAGAAGATACAGGTGATACAGATAGTACAGATGTTATAAGAGGTACAGATGATATAGGCAATACAGACATTATAGACAGTACAGAAGATACAGGTGATACAGATAGTACAGATGTTATAAGAGGTACAGATGATATAGGCAATACAAACATTATAGACAGTACAGAAGATACAGGTTTTACAGATAGTACAGATGTTATAAGAGGTACAGATGATATAGGCAATACAGACATTATAGACAGTACAGAAGATACAGGTGATACAGACAGTACAGATGGTACAGATGATATAGGTGATGCAGACATTATAGACAGTACAGAAGATACAGGCGATACAGACAGTACAGATGTTATAGGAGGTACAGAAGATACAGGCGATACAGACAGTACAGATGATACATGCGATACAGATAGTGGAGATGTTATAGACAGTACAGAAGATACAGACAATGCAGACATTATAGACAGTACAGAAGATACAGGCGATACAGACAGTACAGATGTTATAGGAGGTACAGAAGATACAGGTGATACAGATAGTACAGATGTTATAGGAGGTACAGAAGATACAGGTGATACAGATAGTACAGATGTTATAGATGGTACAGATGATATAGGCGATACAGACATTGTAGACAGTACAGAAGATACAGGCGATACAGGTGGTACAGATGATACAGGTGATACAGGCAGTACAGATGATACATGCGATACAGATAGTACAGATGTTATAGATGGTACAGAAGATACAGGCGATACAGACAGTACAGATGTTATAGGAGGTACAGAAGGTACAGGTGGTACAGATAGTACAGATGTTATAGATGGTACAGAAGATACAGGTGATATAGATAGTACAGATGTTATAGATGGTACAGATGACATAGGAGATGCAGGCATTATAGACAGTACGGAAGATACAGGCGACAGACAGTAAAGATTTTATAGACGGTACAGAAGATACAAGCGATACAGATAGTACAGATGTTATAGGTGATACAGGTGATACAGACAGTACAGATGATACATGCGATACAGATAGTACAGATGTTATAGATGGTACAGCAGATTTTGGCGATACAGACAGTACAAATGATGCAGGCGATACAGATAGTACAGGTGTTATAGACAGTATAGATGGTACAGACAGTTCAGATGTTATGGTTGGTATTGATAATACAGGTGATACAGATGTTATAGGTGATACAGAGAATACAGACAATACAGATGATATAAATGATAAAGAAAACAGATGATACAAAGAGTACAGGTGATACAGATGACACAGAAAATACAGTTGATGTAGATGATACAGAAAATGCAGATGATATAGATGGTACAGAAGATAGACCCAGTACAGTGACAATACAGACAATACAGATGATTCTGACGATGTAGGTGGTACAGATGATACAGGTGATATAGACAGTACAGAAGATTAAAGACGATACAGTCGATACAAATAATACAGACAGTACAGAAAGTAGAGACAATACAGATGATACAGGCAATACTGCAAATGGAAGCAATATAGATGATACAGATGATACAGAAAATAAATACATCTGCACCATGCTATGGGTTGAGTGGTTGGAAACACATTTCAGGAGATATGTGGTTACCACACGGGCCAATCAGAGACATAGAGGTTTGCATAGGGTCTGCGTCAATGTGATGCGTAATCACATTTTTGACAAGGTGCATGTCGGGCTAAACCGTAGCTACAGCGTAGGCCCGATGCAGAAGTATAAATTGGCCTTAAGCTCAATTTTTTACATTTAGGTCCACATAATCAGGTCAGCAGGCCAACATAATCAAGTAAATGTCAGTCTGGAAGCCTGTTTGGGAACAAGTATTACTGGACAAGGGTACAGATTTGATGGTCGCAAGTGCAGAGCTCAGAACAGAATACAAGCGAGTTATGCTTACATGGTTTCAAGAACTTATCAAAGCCATTATCAACTAGGCAGAAATTCACTGAACAAGAGAATCTTCAGATGTTTCTAAAAACACAGAATTTCGAGTGGAGATAGGCAGCTCATTCCACCAGCCAAGAACTACACCTGAAAAGAATCTGGACTGTGATTTGATACCATCACCAGACGCTATTCATCAGCAGACCCAAGTCGTCAAGAAGAAGCACAGAACCTCCAAAGTTTCTCCATATACCGTATACAGGCACAGACACACTGAGTACTCTGTAGGCAAGCATCAAGGATAAGAACTTAATACGTACCACTACATAAAGTCATAGTGGTGGTCTGAAAAGAGGAATGACATGTGCTCACCTTAGCTGGTTGAAAATCAGATGTGCCACTCTGGATCATCTGCAGCAGCTTGGTGACACGTGCCGATACTCCTGCCAGCAGAGAGTTGCAACACTTCAGAGATGACAAGACCAGGACCAGAAGTTGATGTGATCTTGCAAATATTGTATAGCGTGAATCTTCAAGACTGAGAGACCACAGTAACGGGGTCCCTGAAGGACAGCTGGTCATCAATCATCACCCAAGGTTGTATACCGGCTTAGCAGGCATTAGCAATAATGAGCCAACCTGAGCAGAGATGGGGTGTTGAATAGAAGGACAAGACGAGATTATAAGAAGGTCTGCCAGGTGGAGCTCCAGATGGTGTTCCTTCATCAGTGCTCAATATCAGTAAGACTTGTAGGTCATTTACCAGAAGAAACTTCAGACCACTTTTACTCGTACAGTGACCAATAAACAAAAATGCAGGTTGTCTTTGGGCTGTGGAGGAAAAAAAATAAGTAAGAGAAGCTGTGACAGACATGAAGACTCACCGTGTTCCCTTTCTTCATTAGCTCCCAGGTTCTTTCTCTTCTGTCTCATTCTGGATGTTCCAGTTGACTAAGTGTGGCGTGTAAAACACTTCAATGGGAGCTCACAGGAAGCTCTGATTGATGCCAAGGACACCTTGTCAGTGTAATCCATTTGACAGTTTTACAGGTGCACAAATCCTCGTTTGGATGTCTTCTTTAATTTAAGGTCACTCATCAGCATACATTTGAAATGGGGCACACTGTACTAACCTGCAATTAACAGAGGTGTGTAGCTGGCAGGACAGAATTAGAGAGACTCTCTCTCGTGGATAACAGAACAAAAAGAAAAGAAGAAAAGTAAAGAAAACAAACCGTCTTATGTAACTCAGGCTAACATCAGGGAATACTTTTCCTCCTGTGCCAAAGAGAAATTTAAATTGCGGAAAGCAGTGTGCTTAATAAAGAAAAACTCAAAGTAGCCAATTTCAGAGCAGAAACAAATAATTGCAATGCTTCCCGGTGGATGAGCCAGGATTTTTTTTTTTTTATTTTGTTTGTTTTGTTTGCTGGAGCTCTGTGTGCCATTAAGTAAGGGAAAAAAATAACAAGAGTGTCAGAAAAGTAGGCGGGGTGGGAGGACCGGAGACTACAGGCGATACAGGAAATAAAGACGATACGGGCGATACAGGAAGTACGGACAAATACAGAGAATAAAGACGATACAGAGAATAAAGATGATACGGGCAATACAGGAAGTACAGAAAGTACAGAGAATAAAGACGATACGGGTGATACAGAAAGTACAGACAAATACAGAGAATAAAGATGATACAGAGAATAAAGATGATACGGGCAATACAGGTGATACTGATAATACAAAGATAAAGATGATGCAGAGAATAAAGACCATACAGGCAATACAGGAAGTACAGAAAGTACAAAGAATAAAGATGATACAGGCAATACAGGAAGTACAGACACTACAGGTGTTACAGGAGGTACAGTAATTACAGACACTACATCGATACAGGAAGTACAAACAATACAGGGAATAAAGACAATGCAGAGAATAAAGACAATACAGGCAATACAGAGAATTAAGACGATACAGAGAATAAAGATGATACGGGCAATACAGGTGATACTGATAATATGAAGATAAAGATGATGCAGAGAATAAAGACAATACAGTAATTACAGACACTACATCGATACAGGAAGTACAAACAATACAGAGAATAAAGACGATGCAGAGAATAAAGACCATACAGGCAATACAGGAAGTACAGACACTACAGGTGTTACAGGAGGTACAGAAATAACAGACAATACATCGATACAGGAAGTACAGAAAGTACAGAGAATAAAGACAATGCAGGCAATACAGGAAGTACAGATGATACAGGCAATACAGGAAGTACAGACACTACAGGTGTTACAGGAGGTACAGTAATTACAGACACTACATCGATACAGGAAGTACAAACAATACAGAGAATAAAGACGATACAGAGAATAAAGACAATACAGGCAATACAGGTGATACTGATAATACAAAGAATAAAGACAATGCAGAGAATAAAGACCATACAGGCAATACAGGAAGTACAGACACTACAGGTGTTACAGGAGGTACAGTAATTACAGACACTACATCGATACAGGAAGTACAGACAATACAGGGAATAAAGACGATACAGAGAATAAAGACAATACAGGCAATACAGGTGATACTGATAATACAAAGAATAAAGATGATACAGGCAATACAGGAAGTCCAGAAAATACAGACACTACAGTTGATACAGAAAATACAGACATACAGAGAATAAAGACAATACAGTGAATAAAGATGATACAGGCAATACAGGAAGTACAGACACTACAGATGATACAGACAATAAGACAAAACAGAGAATAAAGACATTGCAGGCAATACAGGAAGTACAGACAATACAGAGAATAAAGACGATACAGAGAATAAAGATGATACGGGCAATACAGGAAATACAGAAAGTACAGACTCTACAGATGGTACAGGTAGTACAGATAACACAGAGAATAAAGACAATACAGGCAATACAGGAAGTACAGATGATACAGGCAATACAGACAATGCAGATGATACAGAGGATAAAGGTAATATAAATGATATAGGTGATGCGGTAATAGTACAGACATTCTAGACTGTACTATCTGACGATGCTGATGGTACTGATGATTCAGAGAATCAGGTGGCGCAGTGATAGTGCTGCTGCTTTGCAGTAAGGAGACTGTGGAAGATTGTGGGTTCGCTTCCCGGTTCCTCCCTGTGTGGATAGCGCTTTGAGTACTGAGAAAAGCGCTACATAAATGTAATGAATTATTATTATTATTAAAGAAAATACAGACAGTACAGATGTTATAGTCGGTGATACAAGTGACATAGATGGTACAGAAAAACAGACAATAAAATGATACAGACAACACAAACGATACAAGTGATAAAGAAAATACATTTAATACAAAGAGTACAGGTGACACAGAAAATACAGTCTACAGAGATACAACAGATAAAGCCAAAAAAAAGAGGATACAGAAAACACAGGCAATACCGATGATACAGACTATACCAACAATACAGATGATTCAGACAATGTAGGTGGTACAGAGCATACAAAGAATACAGACGATACAGGGGATACAGACAGTACAGAAGATTAAAGACGATACAGGGGATACAGACAGTACAGAAGATTAAAGACGATACAGGGGATACAGACAATACAGAAAATGGAAACAGAGTAGGTGATACAGACATAGAAAATATACACAGATTGATGATATGGAAAATACAGACGACTCTGGCAATTCAGATGGTATAGACAATACAGATGAAACCAATGACACGGATGAGACAGAAAATATAGAATATAGAGGTGATACTGAAGATACAGCCCATACAGACAATAAAGAAAATACAGATGACACAGGCATTACAGATGATACACACGATACTGGAAATAGAGATGATGCATGTGATACAGAAAATACCAACGGTGCAGGCGACATAGATGACTCAGGCTCACCAATTTGCACTCGTGTGCATGAGCTCTGCTGGGTCTTTCCATTCAGTTAGGATGCACTTAAAACTTGGTATATTTATTTATTTATTCTATAATGCCTTTCAGATCTACCGGTTTGTCCGTTTTAAAATGCATTTCCCATTTTCACATCTACTATACAGAGCTGAATCTATGACATACTGCCTTTCTTATCTGTCTTTCTATTATACAGTACTTTTTCTATCTATCTATCTATCTCTTTTATAGTGTCTTTCAGTTATATTGATACAGTATATCTACAATGACCACAACATTTATTACATAAAAGCCACACCCAAGCTGGGCTTCACAGCACAGGTTCTGGTCTGTCTTTCAGGTGGGCACATTGCCCACTTTCCCACACTCCTCAATCCTCTCTTCCTTCGTCTCTGTACATTCCTCTGCTCCTCTTCTCTCCATAATGTCTATCTACTTTGCTAGTGGAAGTTGTGTCAACATTCACCTCCTAATTTTAAGCATGGTGGACAACTGACAGGAAGCAATCTTAAACCCCCTACTCTGAGGGTCCTTCTGCAGTCGCCATTGCCCTCGACTCCCTCTGGTGGGCCTCAGATGTGCTCCAATTTACAATTAAAGAGCCCGTCCTCTGGCTCTGACCCTGTTAATAGCATGCAGTGACGCCTAATTGGATTAACTGGGTGCAAGATTTTGATACTCTTTGATATCATGAGTTCATTGTGTAAAAAGTTTATCTGTGCTCCAAATTTAAACAGAATTCAGTTTTTAAAATTACTGCCAGCCAACACGGAGGCAGGTCACGTGGAGAAAACAAATCCTTAAAAAGAAGGTTAGCTCGCAAGCCACAGAGATGTTATTGCAACAATTTTTAGATCTGGGCATCCACTCGCTGTGGCATGTCGGTGCCGCTGAGCGGCCGTGCAATTGAAGTATTTACACCCCATGGCTTTACAAAGCATCCACTCAAGTCCTCTGCGGTGAAGCAGATTCTACTTCCACATCAAATCTCTGGTGAAAATTAATTTTTTTTGTGTTTTTATTCTTTGTTTTACTTTGAAAATTAAACTATATCACAGTGACCCATAAATGTTGAAATATAAGACAAATAATCTGCATTTGAGAGATAAGAGTACAGCAGCAAGATGGTGGAAATAATTCATACAGCTGTCTGTCAATTATATAGTGCCTTTGACATCTATCTATCTAGCTATCTCATCCTGCCAACTATACTAAAATTAATATCTATCTATCTATCTATCTATCTATCTATCTATCTATCTATCTATCTATCTATCTATCTATCTATCTATCTATCTATCTATCTATCTATCTCATCCTGCCAACTATACTAAAATTAATATCTATCTATCTATCTATCTATCTATCTATCTATCTATCTATCTATCTATCTATCTATCTATCTATCTATCTATCTATCTATCTCATCCTGCCAACTATACTAAAATTAATATCTATCTATCTATCTATCTATCTATCTATCTATCTATCTATCTATCTATCTATCTATCTATCTATCTATCTATCTATCTATCTATCTATCTATCTTATCCTGCCAACTACGCTAAAATTAATATCTATCTATCTATCTATCTCATCCTGCCAACTATACTAAAATTAATATCTATCTATCTATCTTATCCTGCCAACTACGCTAAAATTAATATCTATCTATCTATCTATCTCATCCTGCCAACTATACTAAAGTTAATATCTATCTATCTTGTCATTGGGCCGGAACTGGAAGTGATGTCATCAGGCCCAGGTGGAATTTCCCTTGGGTGGTCTGTAGAAGAAAGAGAGAAAGTCTAAGTACACACTGCCACCCCCTGGTCCGGTATGGAATTCCTTTCTCTCGAGCCCTTTAGCTGCCTCCCATGTGCACGTGTGTGACAAACCCCGTGACAACCCACTTTGCCGATGACATTTCTGAACTGCCATGTAGCCTGTAGTTTAAGATGGACTCGGGGCTGGCGCCATCATTAAGGCAAGTTATTGGCTTAGGGGGCACTCATTATAAAGGGGGGGGGGGGCCCAACCACACAGGTTAGCTGCCGAACAGTCTGTTGGTGCAGTAATAAGCTTGGCCTAGGGTACAAAAATAACCTCAAACTGGCACTGGATGGACTAACAGCAACCTCCATGCAAAATTTTGTTAGATTTGGTGTTTTGTTTTTTTATTTTTGTGATCGATGAACAAACAAACAGACAAACAGACAGAGACAATGCGATCAGAGGGCTGAAATATCTGGTGTGTTTTTCAGCTTTTTTATATGTACAATATTTAAATTCACACCAACATTTTGGAATGACGAGTTGTGTTTGGGTTGTGACCCATTTCTCTGATTATATTTTAAATGTATTGTTTAAGAAACTAACAGCAATCTCCACGCAAAATTTTGCGAAAATCAGCTCAGCCATTCTTACGTGATTGGCAAACAGACAGACGAACAGACAGCCACAGTGCGATCTGGTGGTTGAGATGATGTCCTTGGTGTGAAAAACACATAAGTGACATCAAGTGAAGACGAAAAATTCAAAAGACAAGCAGAGGCTATTAAGATTTTATTTATATATGGGAGATGTCAAAGGCACTGAACAATTACTGCAATAAAAACAGAACTGAAAATGGGATTTCGACGCACATTATGGCTGAGAGACAATGACAATGAAAGACACATAATTGTTTCTCGCTTTGTTATGAAGATGAGAACTTTTTTATTCTTTATGAAATGCTTCTTGAATTGAGCAAAGCCAACTTGCATGTATGTAACATCGCAGACAGAAGGATCAATTACTGTTGTGGGAGTTTGGAAATTTCAGAGAGAAAAGCGAAGCCAATCCATTTTAGCAAAACGCCTGCTTTTGAACTCACTACAACCATCCAGGCATCCATCAGTTTTGTTCTGAGCTCTTCATCTACATTGGGGCTCATAGGGAAAGACATCGTGTTATAATGACGCCAGGCACCCTGGGGAGGTGCCAGTCCATTGCAGGGCACCTCCATGTCCACTGCCACTGGAGGAGTGTGGACAGGCAGGACTCTAGAACTGTGAGGGTTTTCAAACTGAGCTGTTCTCAACCAGCTGAGATTAGCTAGAGCTACCACCATGTCATCAGTCCTGATGGCTCCTCCATGCCACCCTCATTGACCTTAGCGTCACTGGTACTGCTCTCACTTGGTATGAACCCTACATCTTGGGCAGATACCACCACATGTCCTGGTGAGAAAGAGAGATGTTAATGGCACATCAGACATGCACAGCGGGTGCCCCCAGGATTGGCATTGGGCCTTCTGTCTTTCCTCTTTATGCCTCCTCAGTAGACCCCATCATCCAATCCAATGGGTTCTCATATCAATGCTATGGTGACAGTTTGTACCTGTTGTTCCCTCTAGAAGACAACACGTTGTCGGCTATGATCTCTGCACGTCTTACTGATATTTCAGCCTGGATGAAGGACCACCAGCTCAACATGGCAAAGGTGAAGCTTCTTGTCATCCTCTCCAGCCAGTCTGCTCAACTCTCTATATCTCTGTCCAGTTTGTCTCATTGTCACTACGCAGCCTTTGGGTGATGTTTGATGAGCAGCTGTCTTTCTCTGACCACATTTCAGCTGTCTCTCGTTCAAGCAGAATCACTCTGTGTAGCATCTGCAAAATCAGACCTTAAGTGGCTGAGTATGCAGCACAGCTTCTGATCCAGGCTTTGTCTTATCACGCCTGGAATAGCACAAACCACTACTAGCAGGAGGACCGACATGTGCCATCAAGCCACTGCAGATGATCAAAAAGGAAGTGGCCCGTCTTGTATTCAACCACCCAAGATCGATGCATGTCACTCCTCTCTTCTGGTCGCAGCATATGTTAAGTTTAAATCCTTGATGCTTGCCTAGAGAGCAGTCAGTGGGTCAGGAGCTGTGCAAATGGAGACACTGGTGAGGTCCTATGGTCCTTCTTGACCACTCAGATCTGCTGATGAAAGGCATCTGTTGATGCCACCATTGCCTCAAATGTCAATTTCGTTGAAAGTAACAAGATGCATTACATTTGTCATTCCCCCAGATGGCACATCACAAACATTAACAGTTTTTGTGAATATCATACCAAAAGGCATATAACAGAGATATATGCATTACGTTTGTCTTTCCAACAGATTGTGGATTAGAAACATCTGTAGTAATAAAATGCATTGCATTGTCATTGTAACAGATGGTGCATCACAAACATTTGTAATAATGAGATGTTGCATTTGCCATTCCAACAGATGGCACATCACAAACATTAACACTGTTTTTATGAATTCCATATCAAATGGTATATAACAGAGTTATATGCCTTGCATTTGTCATTATAACAGATGGCATATCAAAAACATTAACACCACTTTTAAAAATCCCAAACCAAATGGCATATAATAGAGATATATGCATTACATTTGAAATTCCAACAGATGGCACATCACAAACATTAACAGTTTATGTGAATCCCATACCAAATGGCATACAGTATAATAGAGATATATGCACTACATTTGTCTTTCCAACAGATGGTGCTTTAGAAACATCTGTAGTAATAAAATGCATTGCACTCTCATTGTAACAGATAGCATATCACAAACATTTGTAATAATGAGATATGTTGCATTTGTCATTCCAACAGATGGCACATCACAAACATTAACTCTGTTTTTATGAATTCCATATCAAATGGTATATAACAGAGGTATATGGATTGCATTTGTCATTATAACAGATGGCATATCACAAACATTAACACAGCTTTTACGAATCCCATAGTAAATGGCATAGAGTATAATAGAGATATGCATTACATTTGTCTTTCCAACAGATGGTGCTTTAGAAACATCTGTAGTAATAAAATGCATTGCACTGTCATTGTAACAGATGGTGCATCACAAACATTTGTAATAATGAGATGTTGCATTTGCCATTCCAACAGATGGCACATCACAAACATTTGTAATAATGAGATACATTGCATTTGTCATTCCAACAGATGGCACATCACAAATATTAACACTTTTTTATGAATTCCAAATCAAATGGTATATAACAGAGTTATATGCATTGCGTTTGTCATTATAACAGATGGAACATCAAAAACATTAACACCACTTTTAAAAATCCCAAACCAAATGGCATATAATAGAGATATATGCATTACATTTGTCTTTCCAACAGATGGTGCTTTAGAAACATCTGTAGTAATAAAACGCATTGCATTGCCATTGTAACAGATGGCACATCACAAATATTTGTAATAATGAGATACATTGTGATGCAGCATCTGTTGGTTTGACAAATGCAAACATTAACACTGCTTTTATGAATCCCATACCAAATGACATATAACATCGGTATACACATTAAACATGTCTTTTTAACAGATGGAGCTTTAGAAACAACTGTAGTAATAAAATGCATTGCACTGTCATTGTAATATATGGCACATCACAAACATTTGTAATAATGAGATACATTGCATTTGTCATTCCAACAGATGGCGCATCACAAATATTAACGCTTTTTTAATGATTTCCATATCAAATGGTATATAACAGAGTTATATGCATTGCGTTTGTCATTATAACAGATGGAACATCAAAAACATTAACACCACTTTTAAAAATCCCAAACCAAATGGCATATAATAGAGATATATGCATTACATTTGTCTTTCCAACAGATGGTGCTTTAGAAACATCTGTAGTAATAAAACGCATTGCATTGTCATTGTAACAGATGGCACATCACAAATATTTGTAATAATGAGATACATTGTGATGTAATAATGAGATACATTGTGATGCACCATCTGTTGGATTGACAAATGCAAACATTAACACTGCTTTTATGAATCCCATACCAAATGACATATAACATAGATATACACATTAAACATGTCTTTTTAACAGATGGAGCTTTAGAAACATCTGTGGTAATAAAATGCATTGCATTCACCATTGCTAACAGATGGCACCTGATAAACATTTGTAGTGATGAAATTCATTGCCTTTCTCATTCCAACAGAGGGCGTCAAAAACTACTTTTACGAATCCCATACCAAATGGCATATAACATTGTATGTGTCATTCCAGCAGATGGTGCATCTCAAACATTTGTAGTAATGCCTTTTAATACGACAACTATTTTTGATGTGTCATCTGCTCGAATGACAGATGCAATGCATTAAATTCCTTCATGCATTACAGTATATATTCCAATAGATGGTGCACTGCAAACATTAATGCTGAGGTCTACGTCAATTATTTACATTTTATCCCATCTTAAATGGGTAGCACAGCCAGTATAGGAATAAATCTCATTATGTGTCCTCATGAAAATTCACAAAGGTACTTGCAAAAAAGACTACAATTCTCCAAACTCAACTGGAGGACCTGCTCCTCTGCCTGTAGTATCAAGACCAAGGGTGGTCCTCGTGCTGAAACATCATAGAGGCCCCGCCCCTGAAACCCACCCTCTCACTATCCCATGTGACTCCTAGACTTGAAATTTGACATCCCCTCTGACGGGAGGTCGTGTAATGTGACATCAGCTTAAGTCGACGCAGCTATTGTCACGACGGATGGGTTTGTCACATAGGTACACGCCATGATTTGCCGGCTATTAGATGGTGAGAAGGAGGAAAGCTGTTCCTGATATATAAATACCAGGGGTGGGAAAAGAAATACAGGTATACACACGTACAAGCAGATGGCTACATTAGGAAAGATAACTTTCAGTTTTGAATAAACCTTGAGACATCGGTGCCTTACACTCTGACAGCTCCGAGGTAGCAGTGGCAAGTGAATGCAGGCAAATGGAAAAACACCCCACCAGGTGAGCGCTGCTTATTATCCTCTTTTGGAGCAGCAAAAGGAAAGCCCCCCGGAGTTAAACAGCCTGAGTTCTCCGGCATGCGTTCAGGGTAATCTCACTCTGCAATCAGTGCAAAATTAAAAGAAGACACTGGCTCAAGTGCTTCTTGCTTTTGCTCACGCTGGCTACAAATTTCTTGACAGATTCATCTTGCGCACGGAGTAAAGTCCACCCTGCTGCTCGGAAGATTGCCACATTCAAGCGGGCTTCTAAATAACAAGGAAAAAAAAAGCAGTGGAAACTGGAATCCTGGCGTTCAGCAGGTTTTGACGAGCCATGGACCCCATTCGATTCGCGTGTCCCTTACAAATGACTGCTCTGGTGGGTTCTTTTTCAAGGATGGACATGAAATGCATTATCGTTCATCTTCAGCTCGAGGGTCTTACAGAGTGCCTTTCACGGTGAGCAGCACCCCAAGTTTAAACCACGTCTAAGCCGATTGTTGCGTATTTAATCAACAGACGTCATTCCACGTTTTGAATTTTGCCATATAACTGGAACATACGGGGAATTCAGGCAATATTGAGACCCCTTCACTTTCTGCACACTTTATTGAGTTGCAGATTTAATTTAAAATGAATATATTTTTGCCCACTCAATAACCCATAATGAACAAAGTGAAAATATCTTTTTGGATAAGTCGGCAGAATAGTTGAAAATCAAAAGTTCAGCCTCTCATTCCTAGAAGTGTTCAGACCCTTAAGTCAGTACTTTTGTAGAAGCCCCTTTAGCAGCAGTTCCCACTTTGACTCTTCTTGTGTGTGTTATCGTGATATTTCCCTCTACTTACCCTTAACTTATTTTCTTAAGGGGTACGTGAGCTTGTCAGGTTTGTTACTGGGTGGGTCTACCGTCGCACCTTAAGATTAACACACACATAGATATACGCAGACACTCAGACCCTAACCAGGACAGTGCCCCCTAGGAATGACACACCCACACACACACACAGCTGGTTAATTTCTTGCACTTTAAAGCACACAAGTGCCATATGAATAACACACACACACAACGTGTCACTCTCTTAGCACTTCAAGAGACTTACTTATTATTGGCACGAACATCCATCCATCCATCCATCCATCCATCCATCCATCCATCCATCCATCCATCCATCCATCCATCCTCTTCCGCTTATCCGAGGTCGGGTCGCGGGGGCAGCAGCTTAAGCAGAGATGCCCAGACTTCCCTCTCCCCGGCCACTTCTTCTAGCTCTTCCGGGAGAATCCCAAGGCGTTCCCAGGCCAGTCGAGAGACATAGTCCATCCAGCGTGTCCTGGGTCTTCCCCGGGGCCTCCTCCCGGTTGGACGTGCCCGGAACACCTCACCAGGGAGGCGTCCAGGAGGCATCCTGATCAGATGCCCGAGCCACCTCATCTGACTCCTCTCGATGCGGAGGAGCAGCGGCTCTACTCTGAGCCCCTCCCGGATGACTGAGCTTCTCACCCTATCTTTAAGGGAGAGCCCAGACACCCTGCGGAGGAAACTCATTTCAGCTGCTTGTATTCGCGATCTCGTTCTTTCGGTCACTACCCATAACTCATGACTATAGGTGAGGGTAGGAACATAGATCGACTGGTAAATTGAGAGCTTCGCCTTATGGCTCAGCTCCTTTTTCACCACGACAGACCGATGCAGCGCCCGCATCACTGTGGACGCCGCACTGATCCGCCTGTCGATCTCGCGCTCCATTCTTCCCTCACTCGTGAACAAGACCCCGAGATACTTGAACTCCTCCACTTGGGGCAGGATCTCGCTACCAACCCTGAGAGGGCACTCCACCCTTTTCCGGTTGAGGACCATGGTCTCGGATTTGGAGGTGCTGATTCTCATCCCAGCCGCTTCACACTCAGCTGCGAACCGATCCAGAGAGAGCTGAAGATCACGGCCTGATGAAGCAAACAGGACAACATCATCTGCAAAAAGCAGTGACCCAATCCTGAGCCCACCAAACCGGACCCCCTCAACGCCCTGGCTGCGCCTAGAAATTCTGTCCATAAAAGTTATGAACAGAATCGGTGACAAAGGGCAGCCCTGGCGGAGTCCAACTCTCACTGGAAACGGGTTCGACTTACTGCCGGCAATGCGGACCAAGCTCTGGCACTGATCGTACAGGGACCGAACAGCCCTTATCAGGGGGGCCGGTACCCCAAACTCTCGGAGTACCCCCCACAGGATTCACCGAGGGACACGGTCGAATGCCTTTTCCAAGTCCACAAAACACATGTAGACTGGTTGGGCAAACTCCCATGCACCCTCCAGGACCCTGCTAAGGGTATAGAGCTGGTCCACTGTTCCGCGACCAGGACGAAAACCACACTGTTCCTCCTTAATCCGAGGCTCGACTATCCGATGGACCCTCCTCTCCAGGACCCCTGAATAGACTTTTCCAGGGAGGCTGAGGAGTGTGATCCCTCTGTAGTTGGAACACACCCTCCAGTCCCCCTTCTTAAAGAGGGGGACCACCACCCCGGTCTGCCAATCCGGAGGCACTGTCCCTGATGTCCATGCGATGTTGCAGAGGCGTGTCAGCCAAGACAGTCCTACAACATCCAGAGCCTTGAGGAACTCCGGGCGTATCTCATCCACCCCCGGGGCCCTGCCACCAAGGAGTTTTTTGACCACCTCGGTGACCTCAGTCCCAGAGATGGGGGAGCCCACCTCCGAGTCCCCAGGCTCTGCTTCCTCATTGGAAGGCATGTTAATGGGATTGAGGAGGTGTTCGAAGTACTCCCCCCACCGACCCACAACGTCCCGAGTCGAGGTCAGCAGCGCACCATCCCCACCATATACAGTGTTGACACTGCACTGCTTCCCCTTCCTGAGACGCCGGATGGTGGACCAGAATCTCCTCGAAGCCGTCCGAAAGTCGTTCTCCATGGCCTCCCCAAACTCCTCCTATGCCTGAGTTTTTGCCTCAGCAACCACCAAAGCCGCATTCCGCTTGGCCTGCCGGTACCTATCAGCTGCCTCCAGGGTCCCACAGGACAAAAGGGTCCCGTAGGACTCCTTCTTCAGCTTGACGGCTTCCTTCACCGCCGGTGTCCACCAACAGGTTCGGGGATTGCCGCCACAACAGGCACCAACCACCTTACGGCCACAGCTCCGGTCAGCTGCCTCAACAATAGAGGCACGGAACATGGCCCATTCGGACTCAATGTCCCCCACCTCCCTCGGGATGTGGTCGAAGTTCTGCCGGAGGTGGGAGTTGAAGCTACTTCTGACAGGGAACAACATACGATATTTGAAATAGATCTCAGACCTAATGATAGGGTGTCCCACTCGGGAGTACAACTTTAAAAATGCGAATTACTCTGCAACGCGTGCATGTATCATCATGCAACAAGGTTCAAAATATTCCTTATTTAATGAAGAATTGATTCTGTGTCATAAAGAGGCGGGCACTATAGCGGGCACCGCTACAGGGCAACAAGACGGGGCAACGTGCCATACCTCTCATGCCAGTATGGAAGAGATCCGATCGTTTTTTGGAGACGGGGTGATCTCGAAAGGTTTGTGGCCACCTCGATCGCCCGATTTAACTCCCCCAGGGGATATTTAAAGGGCAAGCAAACCCAGGACCATCGAACAACTGAAAGCGTGAAATTGTTTCCATCGACAGTGACACGTTGCAGAGGACATTCTCAAATATGGAGCGTCGCGTTTCCTTGTGCGCGGACGTTGGAGGAGGACATTTTCAGCACCTTTTGTAATGTGGACTTGTTTTCCACTAAATACAGGTATGTTCAGTTCTTACAGCTCGCCTTTACGTTCACGCGTTCGCGAGTGTTTCGCATTTTTAAAGTTGTACTCCCGAGTGGGACACCCTGTATTACTTTGGTCTCTAGGAATATATTCAAACATACAAAGGCTCAGCATCCTTGGCTATAGGCCATTTATCAACCAAGAATGCCTTACCTTACGTACCGTTCCCTACTATCAGATGGAGCTCTCATCCTCAGCCTGAATAAACCTTGCAGCACGAAGCGTATGGCGAACTTCTGACTGCTCCGGGTGCTCTTAATAATAATGACCTCATTACCTCAATCACTCTAAATATGAAGATAAAGTATAGAAGGTTAAAAGCAGAGTGGTGTTTATTACATGAACAATAACACCAAATACAGGATGGGGCATAAAGATCTCCCACATTTTGAAGGGGTATAAAAAATGAACAAAGATATCTATATATTTCTGAAAAGTACATAAAAACAGTTTTGTTTTAATGGGTTTTAAAAATCATATCAGACAAATGGTGGCGATACACTGCTGAAGACGTTCCTGGAAGTTCTCCATCGCTCTCTGGGTCACCTCAGGCAGAATGCCGTCGATTTCCTGTCTGATCCTTTCCTTCAAATCCTCCAGAGACTGAGGTCGATGTTTGAAAACTTTTTCCTGTAGGTATCCCCCCCCAAATGAAAAAGTTACATAAACTTAAATCTGGTGACCACGCTGGCCACCCCACATCTCCCCTTAAAGAGATCAAATGCCCAGGGAACATTCCCTTCAACACTCCGAGCTGAACGCTTTGGCGATTGCTGAATGGATGCTCTTACTGCTTCCACATTTTCTGCCGTTCTGACGGTCCTTGGTCTGCCAGGAGATTTTCTTTTCAGTGTGGACCCAGTTGCCCAAAGCTTAGAAATCCATAGGAAAATCGTTTTCCTGATCTGGTAGAGATGCATTTCGACCGAGTGTGAAGCGTGTATGGAACGCTCTCTGCGTCGCTGTCACAAAACGGTTGTTCTCATAATACGCTTGAACAACGAGATTGGGTTGGCTTGGACATGTGCAGAGGAGAGATGCGGAGTATATTGAGAGAAGGATCCTAAGGACAGAGCTGCCAGGGAAGAGGAGAACAGGAAGGTTTATGGATGTGGTGAGAGGGGACATGCAGGTGATGGGGGTGACAGAACAAGATACGGAGGACAGAAAGATATGGAAGAAGATGATCCGCTGTGGCGACCCCTAATGGGAGCAGCCGAAAGAAGAAGAAGAAGAAGAACAAAGCCCCGACGTTCACCGGTCCAACTCATGATGGGTACTGAAAACGGTAGAGCCTAACCTACTGAATGAGACCACCTACCCCACCTCTCTACCCCCACTACAGCCCGCACAGTTCTCCCTTGAAATGGGGGAGATCTTCATGCCCCACCCTGTAGAACAAGGAATCATAGAAAATGAGATTGATTGGAAAGTCTGGATAGATATATATCTACAGTGCATCCAGAAAGTATTCACAGCACATCACTTTTTCCACATTTTGTTATGTTACAGCCTTATTCCAAAATGGATTAAATTCATTATTTCCCTCAGAATTCTACACACAACACCCCATAATGACAACGTGAAAAAAGTTTACTTGAGGTTTTTGCAAAATTATTAGAAATAAAAAAACTGAGAAATCCCATGTCCATAAGTATTCACAGCCTTTGCTCAATACTTTGTCGATGCCCCTTTGGCAGCAATTACAGCCTCAAGTCTTTTTGAATATGATGCCACAAGCTTGGCACACCTATTCTTGGCCAGTTTCGCCCATTGCTCTTTGCAGCACCTCTCAAGCTCCATCAGGTTGGATGGGAAGCGTCGGTGCACAGCCATTTTAAGATCTCTCCAGAGATGTTCAATCAGATTCAAGTCTGGGCTCTGGCTGGGCCACTCGAGGACATTCACAGAGTTGTCCTGAAGCCACTCCTTTGATATCTTGGCTGTGTGCTTAGGGTCGTTGTCCTGCTGAAAGATGAACCGTCGCCCCAGTCTGAGGTCAAGAGCGCTCTGGAGCAGGTTTTCATCCAGGATGTCTCTGTACATGGCTGCAGTCATCTTTCCCTTTATCCTGACTAGTCTCCCAGTTCCCCACAGCATTTTGCTGCCACCACCATGCTTCACTGTTGGGATGGTATTGGCCTGGTAATGAGCGGTGCCTGGTTTCCTCCAAATGTGACGCCTGGCATTCACACCAAAGAGTTCAATCTTTGTCTCATCAGACCAGAGAATTTTCTTTCTCATGGTCTGAGAGTCCTTCAGGTGCCTTTTGGCAAACTCCAGGCGGGCTGCCATGTGCCTTTTACAAAGGAGTGGCTTCCGTCTGGCCACTCTACCATACAGGCCTGATTGGTGGATTGCTGCAGAGATGGTTGTCCTTCTGGAAGGTTCTCCTCTCTCCACAGAGGACCTCTGGAGCTCTGACAGAGTGACCATCGGGTTCTTGGTCACCTCCCTGACTAAGGCCCTTCTCCCCCGATCACTCAGTTTAGATGGCCGGCCAGCTCTAGAAAGAGTCCTGGTGGTTTCATACTTCTTCCACTTACGGATGATGGAGGCCACTGTGCTCATTGGGACCTTCAAAGCAGCAGAAATTTTTCTGTAACCTTCCCCAGATTTGTACCTCGAGACAATCCTGTCTCGGAGGTCTACAGACAATTCCTTTGACTTCATGCTTGGTTTGTGCTCTGACATGAACTGTCAACTGTGGGACCTTCTATAGACAAGTGTGTGCCTTTCCAAATCATGTCCAGTCAACTGAATTTACCACAGGTGGACTCCAATGAAGCTGCAGAAACATCTCAAGGATGATCAGGGGAAACAGGATGCACCTGAGCTCAATTTCAAGCTTCATGGCAAAGGCTGTGAATACTTATGTACGTGGGATTTCTCAATTTTTTAATTTTTAATAAATTTGCAAAAACCTCAAGTAAACTTTTTTCACGTTGTCATTATGGGGTGTTGTGTGTAGAATTCTGAGGAAAAAAATGAATTTAATCCATTTTGGAATAAGGCTGTAACATAACAAAATGTGGAGAAAGTGATGTGCTGTGAATACTTTCCGGATGCACTGTATACTGTATATGCTCCAATAGAGGCCCCCGGCGTTAATTTGCAAAACTAGCCTCGGTTCACGGCGCTTAATAGAGACCGGCTGCTATTAGAGACCAGCCATTATTAACAAAAACTTTCCGAACGCAATATTTTTACGTGCGTGTCGATACAGGTAGGTACACAAAAATATCAGCTAATATTACAAACAGCTACTTTATTTGAATTTGCATAAGACTGTTCAAGATAAATGGCAATGTCTTTCTGTACCTGTCGCTGCTATTCGTCGTCCGAATCCGCAATGACGGCTTCGTTGTTGTCCAGTTCACTATCGTCTTCCTCTTCTTCCAGGTTTGTCATGACGCTTTGAATTCTTGCCGCCGACAATTTCTCTCTTCCTTCAACCCGGCACAAAAATGAAGCAGTTTTAGAAACCGGTATATCTGTATTTCTTATATATGCAACGTGCTGACATGCACATGTATTACACACGTCTATAAAGATACAGACGCTTACAATGTACACTAGTAGGCAAATATCAAAGACCCGGCTACTGTTAGAGACCGGCTACTATTTGGCCGCGTCCCCTCTGAAGCCCGGCGCTTATTAGAGACCGGCGACAATAAGAGACTCAGCGTTTATTGGAGCATATACGGTATATATAGTCTTTAGGAAAAGCTTATGGAAAAGTAAAGATGTCAAAGATGAACGCCCCAGGGCACAGGCCCGGTCTTAGGTATTATGGGGCCCTAGGCGAAAGGTGGGTCCAGGGGCCCCCTGAGGGGGGGCGGAGAAATGCTTGAAAAAATGCGTGAAAATTAGACCAAGGAGTCGATCCGGGGCCCCCCGGACGCCGGGGCCCTAGGCGGTCGCCTACTTCGCCTATGCCTAAGGCTGGGCCTGCAGGGCGGCTTATGATCTTAGCACTCGAAGTTGTTCATGAGGTGCTTTGCTGGTGTCCTCTTCTGTTGCCACCGTTTCCTCATTCTTCTCACGTCGTTTTCTCCTCTTCAGACGGGACATATTTATTATACATTTCTACAAGGGGGTTTCCCGACATGTGATTGTTAAGATTGTCCAATTGGTTGGCTGTCAATATGATGAATGAATTCACTCGGACTCTGTGATCTATTTGAACCAGCAAACCCCCAATTCTCGAAAGAATCGCAAATCCAAGAATGGCAATCACTTTCTGTTCCCTCCGATCTTTTTTTTTATCCATACGGTCTCGTTTTTGTTTTTCTATGGCTGTGTTGTTAGCTAGAAGTCATTTGCTGATGGCTGCAGATTCGCGTGCTGAAGTGACCATGGCGGCGGATCCGGGCTTGGAAATCTACATTACTAAAAGAAGGCTGCATATGCAGTGGTGTGCGCGTTAACGTTCGAGCGGCGGTTGTACTGTGCACAGCTTGCTTCTGGCCTCTGGCATCCGTATACAACCTGGCGTGCACGCTTTACCTCAAGTTTAGTTTACAGGTTGTGTTGTTTTGTTATGGCGCCACCTACTGACTCTGGAAAGCCACTGAGTTTGACTCTGGGGCGCTGAGGCGCTCTGCGCGTGCACTTCCGGCACAGCTTGCTTCTGGCGTCTGGCATCCATGCATATATACAACCTTCGTTTAGTAATATAGATATGTCCGTTTTCCCAAGCAATACAGTTTTTGATGTTTTAACAATCTCCTGTCTCAAACTGCAAACCCATTTAGGGTGCCCTTCGCTTCACTGGTGATAACATCATTAATACGGCTTGAGGTGTCTGCTGATTTCCTGCTCAGTTCAAACAGATGGTACTGTGATTGATGCAGTGGTGTAGCTCGTGTTCGCGCCACTCAGGGCGGGGCGGGGCTTCAATTTGCCGCCCTCCAACGTATCTGAATATGTTAACCTATTTAAATAGAAAATTAAAATGACATATAGAAAAAAATTAAGATACATTTTGCATAGATTTATTTATATATAGAGAAACAGCAATATTTTTTTCACATATAATTATTTATAAGCATCAACTAGACAAGAAAACAGTACAGACGCACTGATAAGCCGTGTTCTGATTATTAATTTAATATAATTACGCTGTGAAAACCAGAATCGGTGTAGTGTACAAGTGATAGGTGGGGATGAGCAAGAACACATTCGGATTGTTAACAAAACGAAATTATACATTGTGAATTAGTTGTTTATCATCCTAGAAATTATTATCGGTGTAATGAATTTGTGAATTTCCCCTTGGGATTAATAAAGTATCTATCTATCTATCTATCTATCTATCTATCTATCTATCTATCTATCTATCTATCTATCTATCTATCTATCATATAGTGCCTTTCATATCTATCTATCTATCTATCTATCTATCTATCTATCTATCTATCTATCTATCTATCTATCTATCATATAGTGCCTTTCATATCTATCTATCTATCTATCTATCTATCTATCTATCTATCTATCTATCTATCTATCTATCTATCTATCTATTACATAGTGCCTTTCCTATCTATCTGTCTCTCTATCTATCTATCTATCTATCATATAGTGCCTTTCATATCTATCTATCTATCTATCTATCATATAGTGCCTTTCATATCTATCTATCTATCTATCTATCATATAGTGCCTTTCATATCTATCTATCTATCTATCTATCTATCTATCTATTACATAGTGCCTTTCCTATCTATCTATCTATCTATCTATCTATCTATCTATCTATCTATCTATCATATAGTGCCTTTCATATCTATCTATCTATCTATCTATCTATCTATCTATCTATCTATCTATCTATCTATCTATCTATCATATAGTGCCTTTCATATCTATCTATCTATTATATAGTGCCTTTCATATCTATCTATCTATCTATCTATCTATCTATCTATCTATCTATCTATCTATCTATCTATCTATCTATCTATCTATCTATCATATAGTGCCTTTCATATCTATCTATCTATTATATAGTGCCTTTCATATCTATCTATCTATCTATCTAATCTTTCTGTTTATTTTTGTTATCGCCTCATAAATTTCAACTGCCGTGTCTGATGCCGTCACAGAAGGACCGTCTGAAAATGATTTTTGAAGCATTTGTGGATGAAAATCAGAGAATTCATTCATGAGTGATATTTTTCCGAACCCTGCTGCTTACATGTGAAGTGTTCTGAGCCTTTTGGCCAATAATGCCGCCCCCAAAAATGTTACTTTAGAAGAATGAAGGGAGTAGGACTGGCGAGTTTTATTGGGCTGAATAGTCTGTTCTTGTCCGGATTGTTCCAATGTTCTAACGGCATGAGGTTGCCACCACCATGCGTCACCATAGGTAGAAATTGAGCAGTGCCTGGTCATCCTCATTTTCCACCAAGTGGGCTGCCATATGCCTTTCACTCCAGAGTGTTTTCCATCTGGTCACTCCACCACGAACGCCTGATTGCTGAGGTGATCCTCCTTTCGACAGGTTCACCCATTTCATCTCTAAAGCTCTGTTACAGTTGACTGTTGGGTTCTTGGTGACCTCCCTGACCAGGACACTTCTTGACTAGTTAACTCTAGGAAGAGTCCCAGTGCTTCCACCTGGACCCACTGCAGTTTGCCTATCGGACAAAGATTGGAATGGAGGGTCTAATTATCTATCTGCTCCACAAGGCTTTTTACTCACTTGGACAAAGATGGCAGCACGGTGAGGATGATGTTTTAATATGCACTCACTGGCCACTTTATTAGGTACACCTTGCTAGTGCTGGGGTGGACCCCCTTCTCATTCTCCATGGCGATCATTCAGTAAGGTGCTAGAAACATTCCTCAGGGATTTTGTTCCATAGTGACATGAGAACATCACACACTTGCTGCAGAGTTGTCGGCTGCACATCCACAATGAGAATCTCCCGTTACACCACATCCCTTAAGGTGCTCTACTGGATTGAGATCTGGTGACTGTGGAGGCCATTTGAGTCCAGTGAACTCCTTGTCATGGTCAAGAAACCAGTTTGAGATGATCTGAGTTAATCTCAGTAGCACTGAGTGCAAGACAAACACAACCCTGGACAGAATGCTAGCTCCTCGACAGCACACTCATGCCTGTACACCACGCATATCGAGTTCCCCATTAGATTAACACACGTGTAATTGGGATGTAGAAACAAAGGGAGAACATACAAACTCCATCTAGACATTGGGATTCCAGCTCAAGAGTCATGAAGGCAGCAGTTCCACCATGCTGCCTTCTATGACAAAATTGCATAATGCAATCCAAATACTCTTTACATTGATTAACATTTATATGTGACATGGTGCGTTCTCCATCAGAAGATGGGCACACTGCGGTCATAAAGCGATGGACATGGTCAACAACAATACTCGGGTAGGCTGTGGCATTTAAACAATGCTTAGTTGGTACTAAAGGGCCCAAAGTGTGCCAAGAAAATATCCCACCACCAATCACACCACCACCAGCAGCAGGATGAGCTGTTGAAAAAAGGCAGGATGGATCCCTGCTTTCGTGATGTTGACACCAAACTCTGAGCCTACCATCTGGAATGGCACAGCAGAACTCGAGACTCATCAGACCAGGCAACATTTTTCCAACCTTCCATTGTCCAATTTTGGTGAGCACGGCTGTAGCCCACCTGCTTCAAAGTTTGCCGTGTTGTGTGTTCAGAGATGCTCTCCTGCATACCTCGCTTGTAAAGAGTCCTTATTTGAGTCCCTGTTGCCTTTCTATCAGCCATTCTCATCTGACGTCTACCATCAACATGGCATTTTCACCCAGATATCAGTGGATATTTTCCCTGTTTTTGGACCATTCTCTGTAAACCCTAGAGATGGTTGTGGGTGAAACTCTCAGTAGATCAGCAGTTTGTGAAATACTCAGAGCAGCCCGTCTGGCACCAACAGCCATGTCACATTCAAAGTCACTTCAGTCCCCTTTCTTCCTCATTCTGATGTTCGGTTTGAACTTCAGTAGGTGGTCTTGATGAGGTCTACAGGCCGAAATGCATTGACTTGCTGCAACACGATTGGCTGATTAGATATTTGCGTGAACAAGCAGTTGAGCAGGTGTACCTAATAAACTGGCCGGTGGGTGTATAATACGTAGACATTAACAGAACACCCACCTTCTCTCCTCCACTGTGGCACTAATTAATACTCATTTGTAAGAATTCCTTTCAGATCTGCTGTACTTTTCCAGATCAAAGACGGCGTCCATTTATATCCTTCTAACGTTGTGACCAAATCAGCCACAGAAGAGTCCGAGCTCCTTTAAAATACGCGCACGCTGATGCCAGGCTAAGAGACCAAGGGGCTTCCGTGCACTAAATTCCTACGGAATGCAATAATGGCTCCGCATATCACTCAAGATCGACCAACCGGGACCACATACCAATTTTTTTAGCAGGTACATTATATGGACATTTTAATAGGAATGATAACGTCTTTTCTGTATAATTAGGTATTATTATTAAATCTACATCTATGAAGGCAACCAAGAAATTCCACTTCATTTTTTTGTTTTAATTCCCCAAGTGGGACATCATGAATATGGATGTCCAAAAGCCGCTGTTTGAAAGAATTCCATCGAGAGGCAATATGCAGATCCAGCCTTAACACTAAAAGGTGAACTTATGAACTTATTTCTTTTTTTAAATTTTAAATCAAACTATATATTAATGTGTGTGTCCAAATGGAGTTGGTGTTTGGGGCTTTTATATATGGTAGCATCACGTACCCTAATTGTGTTGGGGTGGAGGGCTCTGGACACTCAACTTGATTTTTCTCCACTGCTGCCTTGCCATTCGCATACAGCAGGAAGTGTTCAGACCAACTGGACTTGGCATTTCTCGGCCCGGCAGAGGGTATCCCCCTTATGAAATCGAGACTTAGCTCAACAAGTCTGACTTGGATCAGCCAGGCCCAATCGCTTCCACCAACGCAAAGTGTTTCTCGTTAACTTTGTCACACACGTGCACATGGGAGACAGCTAAAGGGCCTGAATGACAGCAACTCCAGGCCAGTCCAGGGGATGGTGGAGTGAACTAACTCTTTCTCTCACTTCGCTGCAGACCAGTGACGGAAAATTCTGCATGTCCCCAACGATGTAACTACTGGTTCTGGGTCCAATAACATCACTTCCGGTTTCCGCTCCCAATGATCATGTCACTTCCTGTCCCAGGCCAATTGACAACACTTCCGGTTCCGCCCACCCAATGATGCTGCTGATGATGATGATGTCACTTCTGGTTCCAGACCCAATAACATCACTTCTGGTTCCGGGCCTACCGATGATATCACTTCCGGTCCTGGGCCCAATGATACCACTTTCAGTTCTGCCCACCTGGTGATGATGATATCATTTCCGGTTTCCGCCCCCAATGATCATGTCACTTCCTGTCCCAGACCAACTGACAACATTCTCGGTTCCGCCCACCCAATGATGCTGCTGCTGCTGATGATGATGATGTCACTTCTGGTTCCGAGCCTACCGATGATATCACGTCCGGTCCTGGGTCCAATGACACCACTTTCAGTTCTGCCCACCTGATGATGATGATGATGATGATATCACTTCCGGTTCCGGATCCAATAACATCACTTCTGGTTCCGTCCCAACAATGATGTCACATCCAGCCCCCAGACACCATAACATCACTTCCGGTTTCCGGCCCCAGTGATCATGTCACTTCCTGTCCCAGGCCAACTGACAACATTCCCAGTTCCGCCCACCCAATGATGATGCTGCTGCTGATGATGATGATGATGTCACTTCTGGTTCCAGACCCAATAACATCACTTCTGGTTCCGGGCCTACCGATGATATCACTTCCGGTCCTGGGCCCAATGACACCACTCTCAGTTCTGCCCACCTGATGATGATATCACTTCCGGTTCTGGACCCAATAACATCACTTCCGGTTTCCGCCCCCAATGATCATGTCACTTCCTATCCCTGGCCAATTGACAACATTCCCAGTTCTGCCCACCCAATGATGCTGCTGCTGCTGATGATGATGATGTCACTTCTGGTTCCAGACCCAATAACGTCAGTTCTGGTTCCGGGCCTACCGATGACATCACTTCCGGTCCTGGGTCCAATGACACCACTTTCAGTTCCACCCACCTGATGATGATGATATCACTTCCGGATCCAATAACATCACTTCCGGTTCCGGGCCTACCGATGATATCACTTCCGGTCCTGGGCCCAATGACACCACTCTCAGTTCTGCCCACCTGATGATGATATCACTTCCGGTTCTGGACCCAATAACATCACTTCCGGTTTCTGTCCCCAATGATCATGTCACTTCCAGTCCCAGGCCAATTGACAACATTCCCAGTTCTGCCCAGCCAATGATGCTGCTGCTGCTGATGATGATGTCACTTCTGGTTCCAGACCCAATAACATCAGTTCTGGTTCCGGGCCTACCGATGACATCACTTCCGGTCCTGGGCCCAATGACACCACTTTCAGTTCCACCCACCTGATGATGATGATATCACTTCCGGTTCCGGATCCAATAACATCACTTCTGGTTCCATCCCAACAATGATGTCACTTCCAGCCCCCAGACACAATAACATCACTTCCGGTTTCCGCCCCCAATGATCATGTCACTTCCTGTCCCAGGCCAGTTGACAACACTTCCAGTTCCGTCCACCCAATGATGCTGCTGCTGCTGCTGATGATGATGTCACTTCTGGTTCTAGACCCAATAACATCACTTCTGGTTCCGGGCCTACCAATAATATCACTTCCGGTTCCGCCCCAACAATGACGTCACTTCCAGCCCCCAGACACAATAACATCACTTCCGTTTTCCAGGCCTACTGATGATATCATTTCCAGTCCCAAGCCCAATGACACCAGTTCCAGTTCCGGCCCCAATGATGATGTCACTTCTGGTCCCAGGCCCAATGACTCCACTTCTGATTCCCCCCAGTGATGATGATGACGATGATGAAGATGTCACTCCCAGTTCCAGACCCAATAACATCACTTCTGGTTCCACCCCCAACGATGATGTCACATCCAGCCCCCAGGCACAATAACATCACTTCCAGTTCTGGCACTATCGATGACATCACTTCCGGCCCCGGGCCCAAAAACATCACTTTCCAGTTGCGCCACTACTGGTGACATCACTTTCAGCCCCCAGCCCCAATGATGATATCATTTCCGATCCCGGACCCAGTGACACCAGTTCCGGTTATGGCCCCAAAGATGATGTCACTTCTGGTCCCAGGCCCAGTGACTCCACTTCCGATTCTGGCTTCCCCAGTGATGATGATGATGATGATGATGTCACTCCTGGTTCTGGACCCAATAACATCACTTCTAGTTCCTCCCCCAATGATGATGTCACTTCCAGCCCTGGGCCCAATAACATCACTTTCCAGTTGGGCCCCTACTGATGACATCACTTTCGGCCACTGGCCCCAATGACATCACTTCTGGTTTCCGGGCCTACGGATGACATCACTTCCTCCGTTCTCCTTTAAAGCCGCCCTCTTTGTCCCAGCAAGACTCTTCTGTTGTGGACTCTGACCTGTACTCTCGATATTCATTCAATTTTGCAGACAGGAAAACAACATACGGGTGGCTCCCCCAAACCTCTTTGTGTGTTCTTGTCAAGTTTGTGACAACTTGCAGCGGCCGAGAAGACGCTCCGATTCTTACTGTCTTGAAACGGCGATGTCAGGAATGCACCCGGCCTCGCCCCGGCTCGGGCACGCTCCCATACAGGGAGGGGAGAAGAGCAGCTTAAGATGAGTAAGTAATGAAGAGCACGTTAAACAAATAAATTAAGAAGAAAACAGGAATTAAATAACTAAGGCGTATGCCAAAGCCCAGAGTGTGATAACAATGAACGAACACAAAACAATTCACTAAGCACTAAAAATTCAACGCTGAGCACCGCAATTCAAAGTGCAGATGCGGATGATAAAGGAACAGAAGACCCCAGTGAACAGCTTTCAGTATTTTATTTACGGTTTGGTCCTACTGTGAGGGAGTGATGTTGAAGAGTTGCTGACGTTGGGAGTGCCCCACCAACTCTGATCAGACCACATGAACATCGGGCACAGGACACAAATCTGGAAACCGTAGTAACTGGCATGAAGCGCCGAGACAATAGAAGGCAGATGGTTGAGCGCTTATCCCCGGCTTTCTTCTGGTCCACCTTTAAAGTCCACCCCATGTCTTATTTCCCTCGGCAACCCTAGCGGCAACTGCCACAGTTGGCCAATGGAGAAGCACTACCAGGGCTGCTGGGATTTGTAGTTCATTTCAGTTTACGCTGCTGCAAACCTGCGATGGGCAGAAACGGCTAGTGAAGCCAAAACAAACAGAAAGCAATTTGTGGAGTACAACCTTAGTAAAAAGACACTTTAAGAGACCCCTAAGGATGTAAAAAGAGAAATCACTGAAAATCAGAAAGACATAGAAAATGAACTGAATAAATATTTCACCCAAGTGTTTGTAAAGGAAGAAACAAATGGAAAGCAGAAGTAAAAGCAAACTCTAGATTGTCACCCACATGTGCTCAGGAGGCAGTCAACAAGCCTGGAGGTGAGTGAAATATCGCGAGACAAGACATTCATTTGCGGTACTAACGCCTCTCTCAGAACAAAAAAAGAAAAATAACATCCACACCATATGTCTGGATTCCAAAATGGCCGCCCAAACGTCACTTCCTGCATCCTCTGATGACATCGCTTCCGGCTCCATCCAATGACGATACTCCCGGTGCCCAGAAGATGACGTCACTTCCTCCATCACATTACTTTCCGGTCACTTTTGATGATGTCTGCCCATTTCGATGTCATCTCCTGCCAACTCATTTCCGTCCACTGTTTTTTCACTCTATATCTTTTGTAATACACTTTGTCATCTTAGAACCGGCACCATTATAATATGCTCTGCCCTCCTAGTGCCGCAGCAAAGGAAAAAAAATAATCTGACTTTCCTACTACACCACTCCAAGTACAGAGACGCCCGAGTGAATGCAGGGTTAAGTAAAAAATGATTATTGGAAGACGATACACACACTTACTGTAACAAACCCCCCCCCATATACATCATATCACGCTGCAGCGCTTCACACCCAACACAAATCACGGCACAAAACACTTAAACACATACGCTACTAATACTTTTCCTGTGATGGCTTCCGCTTCTCTCTTGGATCTGTGCTTTTTCTGCCATCCTCCCCTTAAGTCAGTTGGCCCCTCCCCTTACAGTATGTTGGCTCCTCCCCTTACAGACTGTTGGCCCCCACCCTATAAGACTGTTGACCCCCCGTATGTCTGTTGACTCCTCCCCATAGTTTGTTGGCTCCTCCCCTACAGTCGATGGGCTCCTCCCCATAAGTCTGTTGGCCCCTCCCCATACGTCTGTTGACTCCTCCCGTACTCTGTTGGCTCCTCCCCTTACAGTCTGTTGGCTCTTTCCTGTAAGTCTGTTGGCTCCACTCTGTACAATCTGTTGGCTCCTCCCCATAAGTATGTTGGCCCCTCCCCTTACAGTCTGTTGGCATCTCCCCATAAGTCTGTTGGCCCTTTCCCCTTCAGTCTGTTGACTCCTCCCCATAAGTCTGTTGGTTCCTCTCTGTACAATCTCTTGGCTCCTCCCCATAAGTCTGTTGGCCCTTTCCCCTTCAGTCTGTTGACTCCTCCCCATAAGTCTGTTGGCTCCTCTCCTTACAGTCTGTTGGCTCCTCCCCATAAGTCTGTTGGCTCCTCCCCTTACAGTCTGTTGGCTCCTTCCCGTAAGTCTGTTGGCTCCTCTCTGTACAGACAGTTGGCTTTTCTCCGTACAGACTGGTGGTTCCTCCCTGTAAGTCTGTTGACTCCTCCCCTTAGTCTGTTGGCTCCACTCTGTACAATCTGTTGGCTCCTCTCTGTAAATCTGTTGGCTCCTCCCCATAAGTATGTTGGCTCCTCCCCTTACAGTCTGTTGGCTCCTCCCAGTAAGTATGTTGGCTCCTCCCCTTACAGTCTGTTGGCTCCTCTCCGTACAGACAGTTGGCTTTTCTCCATACAGACTGATGGTTCCTCCCTGTAAGTCTGTTGGCTCCTCTCTGTAAATCTGTTGGCTCCTCCCCATAAGTCTGTTGGCTCCTCTCTGTAAATCTGTTGGCTCCTCCCCATAAGTCTGTTGGCTCCTCCCCTTACAGTCTGTTGGCTCCTCTCCGTACAGACAGTTGGCTTTTCTCCATACAGACTGATGGTTCCTCCCTGTAAGTCTGTTGGCTCCTCCCCTTACAGTCTGTTGGCCCCGCCCCGTAAGTCTTTTGACCCCTCCCCTTACAGTCTGTTGGCTCCTCACAGTACAGTCCATTGGCTCCTCCCTGTAAGTCTGTTGGCTCCTCCCTGTACATTCTGTTGGCTCCTCCCCCTTACAGTCTGTGTGGCCCTCCAAGCCAGGTGCTCCCCTCCCCCTGTACAATTGGCCGGCCTTATAAATTCAGCCATTCCACTAATCACAGGAATGGGGACAGGTAGAAACTTCCAGTGACGCACAGATATTCCAGAAGACCGTTACAATCTGCTGTAATAAATAATAAGATCCATCATTTTTGACTGTTCGTTTTTCTTTTTTGTCCATCGGACGGTCCCCAGCTCTTTTTCTTTTGTGGAAGTCTGTTTTGGTTCATTACGAGATTTTAAAATTGAAGAGTCCGATGTGCTTCAGGCTCTCGCTACTCTGACGGCCAGTAAGATTCCCGGGCCAGATGGGATTTTTATTCATTTCCGTATAAACTTTTATTTTAGGTATAGCAGTCAAGTTAGAAAGGAGAACTACCTGAGGACTGGAAAGTTGCAAATTCAATCTTTAAGAAGCCTGACAAAATGGATCCCTGTAATTACAGACCAATAAATCGTACTTCCGTACCCTTAAAAGTTATGGAAACTATAAAAAGAAATAAAGTAGAGAAGTACCTGAATGAAAATGAATGTGATTGATAAGAGTCAGATTAAGATCTTGCCAAACCAATCTTTGAACGCACATGACAGGCCTCATTGCTCGTTTCCGATATTTTTGCTCCAATCAGATTTGCTTATCTTGGTGGTTCACATTGTAGCCATGAGGGGGCGCCACTGAGCCCCCAGTATCGCCCAACACAACACCAGGTTCAAATAAAAGATTTTTTTTTTAGTAACCAGGTGCCAGCCAAAATACACCAAACTGCACACAGTTGAGTGTTGCCCACTGCCTCCCGTCTCGGTGGGCTCCTTTTTAAACTGGACCTGGGAATGCAGCGTGTCCTGTTGAGCAAGCACTTCCGGGTCATATGGAAACTAGGGAGGTCCCACCCCATTGCAGGGCTCTCTAACAGCACCCGCCCATGCCCTTCTGCACTGCAATTCCCACGTACCCCTGCGGGTGTCCAAACCAGGACACTTTGAGAGGACCACTGCCACCTGTCGTATGGGGGAAATGGAACAGCCCCTGGCTTCCGGCGTCTGCTGGTCTGTCCTTTCTATGACTTTATATGTTTCCTCGTCCAGCCGGTGGGCTCATCTGTCTTTCCAATATGGCCTCCCATCCAGACGAGAACTCCTCCTCCTCCTCCTCCTGTCCTTCCTTTTGGGCACTTACAACATTCGAAAGTACAAGTGACCCGTAATCTATGTGTCTTCAGAGACGGCACACGTTTGTGAGCGTCACCAACGACAAGAAAAACGTCACATTTGTGAGACGAATCGTGGTATCAAAACTGACAAAATGAACGCAGACCCCCTAACCCATCCCGATGAAGCTGACAGGACCACACGATCTACAAAAAGCAAAGATACGATCCTGAAGTCACTAAACTGGACCCCACATTTGCAAGAAGCCACCAAACTGGACCCCCTCAACCCCTTTGGCTATGCCTTGAGATGCTGTCCATAAATATTAGGAAGTCCCCGTCGTCCTACATTTAAATTCCCCGTTTTTGGGGGTCCTTTTGGTGTTATGTTTCAGCTTTGCTCTCTTGTCACTACAAACTGACCGGTACAACGTCCACAAACTTTAATCGAAGTACGAGCTGATCTTTTAGGTGGGCTCAGACAGCCGATGTCAGCCCGGGACGCTTTATTCACAAAGCAGCCACTTAACCACTGGACACGACTCCATGACCAGCCAGGATGTGCTTCAAATGAACACTGGGGTCTAAGGGGTTAAAAATCAGGCATTTGCTTATTTTTTATTTTCCGGTGGTCTGGAGCAGAAGGGGTTACTCGCCCACCACTTTTTGCAAAATATGTCCATTTAATAATCGTAAATTAAAAAAAGTAACGAGCTGGCAAGTGACTCCAGCAAACAGAAGGTGAAAATTAACAAGCCGCTCCGCAGAGCTCTGGATGTGCGCTACGCTTCCAGGATTTAAGTAAGTCGCTCCCACAGACGGCGCTTGCCAGGTGCAGCAGCAGCGATGAAGTGAATGACTTGATGAAGAAGAGTCGGGGAATGAGAAGATTAACAAGGGACTAACGCAGAGAGGAGGAAGGAAACACACGGCAGCTTTCAGGATTTTTATTTGTTCCCCCCATTTTCTCTAAACAGCAGTTTCCACAAGAAGATCTGACAAAGTCGTTGGTTTTTCTCGTTTTCCTCCTTCTGTTAAAAACCGTAAGGTGAATTTCTGTGTTAGAGCATGAAGAAGGGCCCCCTTTCGGTGGTGGTCTCTTTAGGACCAGGTCAGAGCAGACCAACGGCTTCTGTGACTTCTACTTACAAAGTACCAGGATGTCCCATTCCGGGTGTCGCTGCTCCAGATGTTACTCTTGCTGTACAGATGTGATCCCACGTAACCATCCACGCCGGCTGGAGAGGTCCATGTGGAAAGCAAATGAGCCTCCCTTGAACTCTGGAGTTCTGACGATGCGGACTGAAGGCTTTCCATCGAAAATAAAAAAAGTCAACAAAAACGGCTTCTCTCTCAGAACTGTTTCCCATTGCTGTGTTGCCGGTAATGGAAGAGGCTCGTGGAGTCGAGTTCTCTGCAGTGCTTCATGGCTTCTGCAAACATCTTCACTATCTACAAACAAAAAGGAAAATAATATAAGTTGGCACTTTACAGTACATACTGCACTATGTATAATGGACAGTGCTGTACGGGGCAGTTAGGAGTACTGGAAAAGGGGGGGGGGGGCGCACTGAGGCAGACCCTACACCTAGAAAAATACCAAATGAAGGGGGGGGGGCTACTGATTTAATAACACACAATATACAAAAGAGTGGGTGAAATTAAAAAAAGGCGCACAGTATAACATTGTGTGCCCTACTGGACCTACTGGTACTTGGCCAGGTCAACTACCTGACTATCTGCAAAATAGTTTTTGTCTCCCTCTCCTTCCTCACCAGGAAAACCCTGGTCACTGCTCATCTGTCTGAGAAGATGGACAACCCTAAGAGTCTCACCCCAGCAGTAATGGAGAGCCACGCCAGTCTGGCAGGAGGCACTTCAGTGCTTGCCTTTCACAAGGCCTCAAGTATGGCAGCTGGACTGTGCTGCTGCCCTCTAGTGGACAAGGGGGAATAGAGCACATCTGGACATGGCTGGGGTCAAAAGCTGTCAGCATGGCACCCTGGCCGGGTGAGGGCATTCCTGCCAGGATGTGCACTGCTGCCCAATCCAGCCATTGGGCCTGCTTCCCTTTACATAAAACTCGCTACGTGTACTCAGATTTATGTACGATGCTTACACTGTATATTGATGATGTGTTATTTTTCATATTTAAATTCTAATTATTATTATTAACTTAAATTATTTGTTTTACTTTTTTAATATTATTATTTGAAATGCAGTATGTATTAACATTATTATTATTATTTTCTTAGTATATTTAAATTCTATTTATTTTTATTGTTATTAACTTGCATTGCTTGTTTTTACTTTGTAATATTACTCTTTGATATACTGTATAACATATATATATCCATCCATCCATCCATTATCCAACCCGCTGAATCCGAACACAGGGTCACGGGGGTCTGCTGGAGCCAATCCCAGCCAACACAGGGCACAAGGCAGGAACCAAATATATATATATTTCAACTCTAATTATTATATTATTATTTATTATTAATTTACATTACTTTTCCTTTTTAATAATATTTTTATATACAATATATATTTATTTTAAATTCAAATTATTATTCTTAACTTGCATTACTTGAATTTTCTTTATAATATCATTCTTTCATATAAAGTACGTATTTCAATTGGAATTATCATTTTCATTGTTTTACCTTTTTGGGATTATTCTTTCATATACAATGTATATTTGAATTCTATTTATCATCATTATTTTTATTACTAACTTACATTACATGCTTTAACTTTTTAATATTATTCTTTTATTCTTTCATATACAATATACATATAAATTCTATTTATTATTATTATTATTAAGTTATATTGCTTGTGTTTCTCTTTTAATATTATTCTTTCATATTCAATATATGTATAAATTCTATTTATTATTATTATTATTATTAAGTTATATTGCTTGTGTTTCTCTTAATATTGTTCTTTCATATACAATATACATATAAACTCTATTATTATTACTATTATTATTATTAAGTTATATTGCTTGTGTTTCTATTTTAATGTTAGTGTTTCATATACAATATACATATAAATTCTATTTATTATTATTACTATTACTATTAAGTTATATTGCTTGTGTTTCTCTTTTAATATTATTCTTTCATATACAATATACATATAAATTCTATTTATTATTATTATTATTAAGTTATATTGCTTGTGTTTCTCTTTAAATATTATTCTTTCATATACAATATACGTATAAATTCTATTTATTATTATTATTAAGTTATATTGCTTGTGTTTCTCTTTAAATATTATTCTTTCATATACAATATACTTAGAAATTCTATTTATTATTATTATTATTAAGTTATATTGCTTGTGTTTCTCTATAAATATTATTCTTTCATATACATTATATATGTTAAAGTTCTACTTATTATTATGATTATTAACATGCATTAATTGCTCTTCCTTTTGAATATAATTCTTTAATATAATATATATTTGTGTATTTATTATTATTATATTACATTGGGCATTCTAGGGCATTCTTGCTTTTTGCTTTACAGTATTTATGGTGGATTCAGAAAGTTTTCAGCCCCCTTCACTTTATTGTGTTGTACATTTCATTTCAAGTGGGTACATTTGCCATGTTTGCCCATCGGTCTCCCCTCAATCACCCATAATGACAAAGTGACAATATGTCTTCAGAAAGGTTGACAAATGTACTAGAAATCAAAAACCAAAATCTTTCCCTCCTAGAAGCGCCCGGACCCTTCCCAGAAGCAGCACTCCCAGCCTTCTCTGGTGAGTCTCTCTAAGCTTGGCACACCTGGGGTTGAGCAGCCGACTCCATTCTTCCTGGCAGATCCTCTTGAGCGCTGGTAGATTGGACATGTTAATAACTTTGTAAGTGTTTCTGTCATTATGGGTTACTGGGTGTAGCTTGATGGGTACAAATGGAAAATGTAACCATTTAGAATGAACTGCACAACATAATGAAGCGTTCAGAAAGTGAAGGCTCTGAAGACCTTCTGAATCCACTGTAGCTGCTGCAGTAGGAGTAGAAGAAGTGCAGATGACACAGAGAGGCCGGAGCAGCACCTTATTACCATTTTAACGGGCACATTCATATGCCAGGACTTGCAGAGCGTCGGTGGCTCACATGTCATCATAATACCTGCTGTTTACTTACTTGAAAGTTTGTTATCAGTGGGATTCCATGGTCAATGGCCATCCTTCGTATGAGAAAGTTGTCTTTGAGGAATTTGGTGTTGCTGGTTGGTAAATTTACTACCAAGTCAATTTCTTTCCCATTTATTAACCTGAAATAAAGACGAGACAGTTACAGACTTTCTCAGCCTGCCTTTTCCAGTGTGCATAAACATTCAAAAGCACACGTGGCTTCCATGAAGGTTTATGCTACTCCTTTATATGAGACACACCCTTCTCAAACTCTTACTCTGATTTCCTATCTCAAGGTTAAAAGCCGAACCTCAGCGCACACTCGCCTCTGTTTTCGCCTTTTGTACGCACTAACCTGGAGACTATAATAAACATACGGCCACAGGTCACTTTGCCTGAAATTTTTTAAAAGAAGGGATTCAACTGACCAAATGCAGGTGTGCAAGGCTTGTAGAGACCAGTGATGCGTGTTTGCCTACAAATCAATTGGTTCATATTCAGGATTACCCCGTGCTTTATGTTTAGTTCAGTGTCATGTCTTCTTATTGTTTCAAGTTCTTTGTCACTTAAGTGCCTTCGGTGATTTGCTTGATACTTAGCAGATGTTGCTGCTCTTTTTCTTCTTCCTATTATGGTGTTCTTTATCATGTTTTTGGCTTTGGAAATTCGCTTAACGCTCAGCAGATGCCGCTGCTCTTTTTTTTCCTTTCCGCCATGTCACTTGGTTACTGTAATAAATAAACAACCATAGGTCACTTTATTGATGTTGTTACTACCTGACATATTTTGCAAGAAGGGGATCACCTGCCCAAATACAAGTGTGCAAAGCTTGTAGAGACCAGCGATGTTCTTTTTCCTAAGTATTGCTTTTCATCCAAACAGTGACCTAAGGATGTAAACACAATGCCTGCATATGGTCGGGCTTTTAGAATATTTGTTGGCATGAATTTTTCTCTTGCTTTTGTTCTTGCATTCTACATCCTGGACTTTGTCTTGCATATGTATGAGCTATCGGGTTTGCTTGTCAGTCAGATGGTTCACATTCAGGATTACCTTATGCTTGTCTGTGTCTTGTCTTCTTATTTTTCTTGTTCTTTGTCACTTAAGTGCCTTCTGTGATTTGCTTGATGCTTAGCATATGTTGCTGCTCTTCTTCTTCTTCCTATTATGGTGTTCTTTATCATGTTTTTGGCTTTGGAAATTCGCTTAACGCTCAGCAGATGCCGCTGCACTTTTTTTTCCTTTCTGCCATGTCACTTGGTTACTGTAATAAATAAACAACCACAGGTCACTTTATTGATGTTGCTACTACCTGACATATTTTGCAAGAAGGGGATCACCTGCCCAAATACAGGTGTGCAAAGCTTGGAGAGACCAGCGATGTTCTTTTTCCTAAGTTGTGCTTTTCATCCAGTGACCTAAGGATGTAAACACAATGCATGTATATGGTCAGGCTTTTTGAATATTTATTGGCATGAAATTTTCTCTTGCTTTTGTTCTTGCATTCTACATCCTGGACTTTGTCTTGCATATGTATGAGCTATCGGGTTTGCTTGTCAGTCAGATGGTTCACATTCAGGATTACATTATGCTTGTCTCTGTCTTGTCTTCTTATTTTTCTTGTTCTTTGTCACTTAAGTGCCTTCTGTGATTTGCTTGATGCTTAGCAGATGTTGCTGCTTTTCTTCTTCTTCTTCTTCCTGTTATGGTGTTCTTTATCATGTTGTTGGCTTTTGCAATTTGCTTGACGCACAGCAGATGTCACTGCTCTTTTTTTCTTTTCTGCCATCTCACTTTTGTTACTATAATAACGCACAACCACGGGTCACTTTGGTGAGGTTGCTGCTACCTGATTTTTTTTAAAGAAGGGGCTCAAGTGCCCAAATGCGGGTGTGCAAAGCTTGTAGAGACCGGTGATGTACCTTTTCCTAACCAGTGCTCCTCATCCAAACAGTGGCCTAAAGATGTAAAAGCAACAATTACAAATGGGTGGAAGTTTTGAGTATTTGATGATCTTCTCGTTTGTCGGCATGAAGACCAGAAGCTGGAATTACTGCCAAGGGGCTTCTGCAAAACACTTAGCTTCTGATTTTTTAATTGTTTTGTAAAACTTTCTGCACACATGCTTTCATTTTGACACTGTGTGTGAATGAGTTGTAGATCGATGGGCAAAAAAATGGCAAAGTCATCCGTTTCAAATTAAATGTACAACACAATAAAATATGCAGAAAGTAAAAGGGCTCCCCTGTAATTCTAAAGTCCTCTTCATCCAGAGGCAAAGTCAGTTTTGTGAATGGCGGCGTCTCTCTCTCTCTCTCTACTAGAAGTATGACAAGAAATTTACATTTAACTGTTAAACACGAGCGATTCCAGAGGCTTACGTCTCATTTAAAACAAATAGACACTCTGCTCTCATTAGGAGACTTTCAGCCATGCAGAGCGCGCCCCCATTACGTTTCCTCTGATTGTAATAAGCGCTTTATTTCGAGCACATGAAATGCTTGCCTCTCAAAGAAACGCGCGTAATGAGGTAGCAGAGAGGTGTGTAGACGCGGTGATTAGAAGAAGATGTCAGGGAGATGAGCTGACACCCAAAAACACGCAATACGGACCCCTCTGTCATGCTTTGGGAGTCATTTGAAATCTCTACGATTGATAAGGAAAACTTGGCCTGGATTATTTGCCTTGATTTGTGTATAATTGTCACCGTTAATGAGTAAACATGAATTATACATTCAATTACAGTGCACTTTATTAAGATGATAATATCAGTCATTTCAATTATGTCAAACTCCTTTCATAATAGATTGCTTAACACAACAGCTATGAAGATGGCAAGATTACCATGATTAAAATATTTACTACAAAACTATCCTTCAAAATAATTGGCATGAAACAAACTGATATACTGTATACAGTAATGGCACGGGTGGCATGGCTGGAAGAGAAAGAGAAAGGTCAGCCTGTGCTGACTGGCAGGCCGATGTAGCGGGAACAACAGCAAGTCCAGAATTACAGAATACATCTTAACTGAAGAAGGGGCCGGAGCTGCCTGGAAAGCTGAAAGCCACCGAGCCATACGTCACTGCAGGTCTATGCCACCGTGCCATATGTCACCGCAGGTCTACACCAGTGTGCCATATGTCACCGCAGGTTAACGCCACATTGTGATAAATCACCGCAGGTCTACGCCACTGCGCCATATGTCACCACAGGTCTACGCCAGTGTGCCATATGTCACCGCAGATCTATGCCATTATGTCATACGTCATTGCAGGTCTATGCCACATCACAATACGTCACCACAGGTCTATGCCACTGAGCCATACGTCACTGCAGGTCTACACCAGTGTGCCATATGTCACCACAGGTCTACGCCACATCGTGATATGTCAGCACAGGTCTATGCCACCGCGCCATATGTCACTGCAGGTCTATGCCACTGGCCATATGTCACCGCAGGTCTATGCCAGTGTGCCATATGTCACTGCAGATCTATGTCATTGTGTCATACGTCATTGCAGGTCTATGCCACATTGCGATACGTCAGCACAGGTCTATGCCACCGCGCCATACGTCACTGCAGGTCTATGCTACCGCGCCATATGTCACCGCAGGTCTACACCAGTGTGCCATATGTCACCGCAGGTTAACGCCACATCGTGATACATCACCGCAGGTCTATGCCACTGCGCCATATGTCACCACAGGTCTATGCCACCGCGCCATATGTCACCGCAGGTCTATGCCAGTGTGCCATATGTCACCGCAGGTCTACGCCAGTGTGTCATATGTCATTGCAGGTCTATGCCACATCGCGATACGTCACCACAGGTCTATGCCACCGCGCCATATGTCACTGCAGGTCTATGCCACTGCGCCATATGTCACTGCAGGTCTACACCAGTGTGCCATATGTCACCGCAGATCTATGCCATTGTGTCATACGTCATTACAGGTCTATGCCACATCGCAATACGTCACCACAGGTCTATGCCCCCGCGCCATATGTCACTGCAGGTCTATGCCATTGCGCCATACGTCACTGCAAGTCTATGCCACATCGCGATACGTCACCACAGGTCTATGCCACCGCACCATATGTCACTGCAGATCTATGCCACCGTGCCATATGTCACCGCAGGTCTATGCCAGTGTGCCATATGTCACCGCAAATCTATGCCATTGCACCATACGTCACTCCAGGTCTATGCCACATCGCAATACGTCACTACAGGTCTATGCCACCGCACCATACGTCACCACAGGTCTACGCCAGTGTGTCTTATGTCACCAGAGGTCTATGCCACATTGCAATACATCACTGCAGGTCTATGCCATGGCGCCATATGTCACTGCAGGTCTATGCCACTGCACCATACATCACCTCAGGTCTACGCCAGTGTGCCATACATCACCACAGGCCTATACCACTGCACTATACGTCACCGCAGGTCTACACCACAGAGCCATATGTCACTGCAGGTCTACTCTGGTCTATGTCATTGCCCCATACGTCACCGTAGGTCTGCGCCAGCAGCTTCAGGGCGGAGGTGACATCACTGCATGTCCAGACTGGCAGTCTGGTGGTAATAAATGGCTAGAGATCGTCACAAATCAAATTGAGTGACGTTTTTTCCCCGGTTTTCCTCCAAGCGGTTGGCTGTAAGAGGTCTCACTAACTGGGGATTATTTAGGAGCCGAGCCCAGGAGGCGCTGATCACGCTTTGGTAGCTTCTGCCATAATTGTCAAAACGCCGGAGGACGTCGACACAGAGGAGCAGACGATTAATCAGTTCTGACATGCCAGGCAGAACTCACTGGTTGTTTATTCATTTTGACAGGGAAGGAGCGCAGAGACGATCAGAGCGGCACGTTATCCTCGTTCAGCTGATTACACCTTTGTGGTTAAAAGGGGGCCAGCCATTGAATAAGTAACCTTAATAGACCCCTCAATAGAAAAATCACATTATTGGAATCTGTTCGTTAGCCTCGTGCACTTTGTAGTGATGGCCGAGAAAGTTTTAATCTCCAATTTCCATGCTGAACGGAAATAACAAAGTCTCTGATGTACTTGTAGTCTACGGTGACAAACGCTGAACAACAGCGAAGAAGATGAAAACGTCAATGAAAAAAAAATCTTGCGTGACTCATGTCACCTAATCTGCATATCAAGTCACCCACAACGTGTATTTTTAATAAAATATCGTTAAACGCTGCTGTGAACGAAAATGAAATAATGTGCTCAGATTTAAGTTAACATATTGACTGCTGGACCGGTTATAACCAAAACGCTGCCATATACGTCTGTGTGTTCATGACAAATAAATATCAAAAGTCGTAAAAAATGTAAAGAAACGTATTAGAAAGCAACGGTTTTATTATCAACAGTAACTCTGTCAAAATGTAAAGAAACGGTTAATTACTTAATTTTCACCAGCAACACGACTGAAAGTCTCCACTGGGATGAGAGTCCATGAAGGGTGGCACCCCCTTAGGAGCACACGTGATGCAAACATAACACCTTTCTTTACGCCGTCCACGCTTGTTGCACACAAGACATCTGGTAGTTGGTGACTGCGCTCGGCGGATGGCAGAATGTCCCAATGTCCCTGTAGTGCTGCCCTGACAGTCATGAAAAGCCTTCTGATGAGGAAACGCCTTCGGTAGCAACGGGCAGAGTCTATGGGTCCCACGTCATCCAAATGACTGTCACTATCCCGATTGTGATGGTTATCTTCAAAATATTCATCATGCAGAAAATCCAGTTGTTTCAAAACATTGGCAACTTTTTTGTGAGGGCATAACTGCGGACTGTTTGTTTATAACACTGTTTTCTGCAAGCTGCTGCCACCAAAAAACAGAAAAACGTATGGCTATACACAAGATGGCAGCACTATAGTCGGGAGGTGAGACGCGGCAGCAAAGCCCAACAGCATGTCTCTGTGATGGCTGTAAACTGAGGTACGAGTTCCCTCATATGTCGCGTTTGACAAGCCCAAGGAGATGCAACTCAACTCGTACCTCACATTACAAGGGATAAAGACCCGCCTCCACTCCTCATTCATTGGTCACAAGTCCAGCCCAGTAACAGCTTCATTATTGGCTGACATTATGCTTCGGGGGAAGCAGGAGGAGGAGGAGGTTCTGCTCAGGCTTTAAAACACACTGGTGAGGCTTCAGCTGGAGTACTGGGTGCAGTTTGGGTCTCCAGGCTATCAAAAGGACATAACAGCACTGGAAAAGGTCCAGAGAGGAGTGACGAGGCTGATTCAGGGCTACAGGAGATGAGTTAGGAGGGAAGATTAAAAGAGCTGAGCCTTTACAGTTTAAGGAAAAGAAGATGAAGAGGAGACCTGACTGAAGTGTTTAAAATCGTGAAGGGAATTAGTCCAGTGGATCAAGACTGTGATGTTTATATAGTGCCTTTCACATCTGTCTACCTACCTATCTATTATAAAGTGCTTTTCAAATCTATCTATCTACTATATAGTGCTTTTCAAATATATCTATCTATACTAAACATCTATCTATCTTGCCTACTATACTAAACTTAATATCTATCTACTATAGTGCCTCTCAAATCTATCTATCTATCTATCTTGCCTACTATACTAATCTATCTATCTATCTAGCCTACTATACTAAACTTAATATCTATCTATCTCTTATCCTGCCAACTATGCTAAACTATCTATCTATCTATCTATCTATCTATCTATCTATCTATCTATCTATCTATCTATCTATCTATCTATCTATCTATCTATCTATCTATCTATCTATCTATCTATCTGTCTTGCCTACTATACTAAACTTAATATCTATCTATCTCTTATCCTGCCAACTATGCTAAAATATCTATCTATCTATCTATCTATCTATCTATCTATCTATCTATCTATCTATCTATCTATCTATCTATCTATCTATCTATCTATCTATCTATCTATCTATCTATCTATCTTGCCTACTATACTAAACTTAATATCTATCTATCTATCTATCTATCTATCTATCTATCTATCTATCTATCTATCTATCTATCTATCTATCTATCTATCTATCTATCTATCTATCTATCTATCTATCTATCTTGCCTACTATACTAAACTTAATATCTATCTATCTATCTATCTATCTATCTATCTATCTATCTATCTATCTATCTATCTATCTATCTTGCCTACTATACTAAACTTAATATCTATCTATCTATCTATCTATCTATCTATCTATCTATCTATCTATCTATCTATCTATCTATCTATCTATCTATCTATCTATCTTGCCTACTATACTAAACTTAATATCTATCTATCTATCTATCTATCTATCTATCTATCTATCTATCTATCTATCTATCTATCTATCTATCTATCTATCTATCTATCTATCTATCTATCTATCTATCTATCTCATCTTCAAGAAAACTTAACTTTCTGGACGTATTTTCTGCAAATTCAAATTTCAAACCCAACCACTCCACCGGGTGCCAAGTTCTTCTATGCAGACAGACAGACAGACTTGCCGATTGCAGCTGGTGCTTTTCGCATTCTATGCAAACACACTTACAAATGGCTCTGAAAAACAATAAACTAGAAAAGCAGAATGAAAATCGTTGATGATGATAAGAATAATAATACATTTTATTTATATAGTGCCTTTCCCGTACTAATGGGTAAATGAAAGCACAACATTAAGAGCAGAGCTGGTTGGGGTGACGAGCTCCAGACACGTTTAGCTGCCAAGACTGAAGTGGCACACGGATGATTTAATTTGAAGCTTCAGTCTGGCAAGTGTGTGAAGTTGGGAGTGAAGGGGCCTCCGGTCCTGGATGGCCGAGTCTACTTTGGGGTCGGAGCTCCTCTTCTGTTTTTTTTTTTTTTTGTCCCGGTGTGGTCTCTGCTTGTCTGCTGCTGTTGTTCGACTACAGTGCAAGTGAAAACAGCCGAGATGATTTTGTCGGACACAAAGATTGATTAGAAAAATACAAACGCCTTGACAATAGACGCTCAAGAGCAGCTGCGGCTCCTAATCAATACCGCTGACTGTTGGCTTCAGAAGCCATTACACTTAACACGTTTATTGATTATGTTTGCCTTTAGCTGAGAATTAGAGCTGAGGTTCCCAAATCCTGTCTGTTCGCTCTTAGCCGCTGTGGCTGCTGTGCTCCTGTGTGCTCTTTGCGTTTTTTTGGGGTGGTTAAAGAACTGAAAACTTAAATTTGCCTTAAAGATACATTTATTAATCCATATAGATAAACACACACCATGCAGACTGCTAACTCACATTTAATGTTTGCATAGCTCCTTTACTAGGTGGCACAGTAGGTACTGCTGCCAACTCTCCAATCCAGCACCCTGGTCATTGTCTGTGTGGAGTGTCCATGACATTCTTGACCCAAAAGCAGCTGAACATGTAACAGTTAAACAGAGCGGGCATGAGGACTTAAGAAAAATGCCCTGTTGACAGGGTGATGTCCTGAGGATGGGCACAATGTACACTGGATACAGTATATGCCACCAATACACAGTGGATCAGGAAAGCATTCAGGCCCCGTCACGTTTTTCACATTTTGTTCTGTTTCAGCCTTATGGTTAAAATCATTTAAATTAATTTTTTCCCCAATCAAGCAGCACTCAGCACCCCAGAATGATAACGCGAAACAGGATTGACGAAATTTTTGCAAATTAACTAACTGAAATACCACGATGACATAAGTATTCAGACCTTATGCTATGACACTTGCAATCTGGCTCAGGTGCATCCCACTCTCTTGATCACCGCTGAGATGCTTCTACACCTGGTTTGGAGTCCACCTGTGCTCAGTTCAATGGACTGCATATGATTAGCTAAGACACACACACACCTGTCAGTAGAGGGTCCTACAGTTGAGCAAAAACCAAGCTGTGAGGTCACAGGAATTGCCTGCAGAGTTTAGAGATGGGATTGTGGTTGAGGCCCAGGTCTGGGTCAGGTCAGGTCAGGTCAGGTTGGGGGGCATGCACTGGTACAGTGTGTTGCCGCCCCCACCACATGACGAAACAACTCGGAATCCTGGTTGGAAACCCCCCCCAGGCAGACCCATCCTCCGGAAATGACCCTCTATCTGCCGCAGCCAGGTGTTACATGGGCGTCCCTTTGGCCTGCTCCTCAACAATGAGGGTCCTTTGAGCCGGACCATCCTCGGGGAAACACGCCACATGTCTGTAGTGCCGTAACTGACGCTCCCTCACAATGCAGGTCATGTGCCTCATTCAGGACTCCATGATCAACACAAAGTCAAACTGGCGGTACCCAAGGATTCTCCAAAGAGACACACATTAAGGAGTCCAGACTTCATCACAGGTCACTGGATAGCATCCATGTCTCACAAACAGGAAGCTCCAGGACTCTAAAGACTTGGACCTTCGTTTTTTGCAGAGATATCGGGAGCGCCACAGCGACCTCATGACTCCCCATGCTCTCCCAATCCATCTACGGAGTTCTGGGGAAGGCCACAAAATATTTCCTGCGGCACTGAAGGTTCTCAAGTGCCCAGGGAACTCCATGATTCTTAAATGAAATAAGTTTGGAACAATCAGAACTCTTACCTAGACCGAACAATTGTGTGAGAAGGGAATTCTGGAAAGAGAGGTTGACCAACAACATGATGGTCACTCTGGATGAGCTCCACAGAACCTGGGCGGAGATGAGAGAAACTTCCAGAAGGACAACCACGACTATGACACTCCACTGATCCAGGATTTATGACAGAGTGGTGTCACACATGTGCACGTGGTAGGCAGGATGACGTGTTGTGCCGCTGGATCGAGGGTTGGCATTGCACACTAACGCCTTTTCTCCTTCCTCTACAGATCCTCAGATTGAAACTCAACCTAACCCCAGTACCGCTTCCTCTGTAGGCTCCAATTCCAGTTACAACGCCGACCTCCCATCCAATCCCATGCCTGACGTCACTTCCGGGTGCAGCCCAACCGACACGCCCCTTCTGGCCTGCCCTCTACAAAGCCGTCACACCCTCTTTATTACATTCAATCTCATGTTGGACTCGGTCTCTGAAGACAACTCGGGCTCTGTATTATTACCTCAACTATATGGGGTGGATCACCAAATCTCGTTACAGTGGTCAGACAGAACATGTAGAAGCCCACCTGGAGTTTGCAACAAAGGCACCTAGAGGACCCTCAGCCTGAGGAGAAAACAAGATTTGCAGGTCTAATTGTAGCGAACCTCGACTTCTGGGGGGTGCTGAGGTTGACAACAGTATTATGTAGTGATGAAGCTTCTATGCTTTTAAAATGAGGGATGGATGGAATCATCTACACCAGGGGTGTCAAACTCCAGTCCTAGAGGGCCGCAGTGGCTGCAGGTTTTCATTCTAACCCTTTTCCTAATCAGTGACCAGTTTTCACTGCTTGTTAACTCCTTTTCCCTTCCTTTTAACAGCCCTGCTTTTAAGGATTCAGTCCTCTCATTTGATTCTTTTCTTTATTAAATGGCAGTCAAACAGAAATGAGATGTGAAACGAGCAACTAAACCAGCTAAACTGGGATTTCAAACTCCAACCAGTTTCACTCCAACCAGTCTCTTAATGAGAAGCCGATTCTTGATGTTAATTAAACTCGTTATTTAATTCCATGGCTTGTTGCTGCTCTCATTCTGCCACAGCAGACATTTCCAGAACTTTTGATTTTTCTGTTTTTTCTAAGAACTCTGTCAAAATTTAATAAAGTATCTATCTATCTATCTATCTAAAATGTTTTGGTGACCTGAGCAGACTGACCTCATCGAGACTGTCACCTTTCTTTATTTCCAAATGTTGTGCAATGTGCACAGGTGAGCTGGCCATGTGGCGGCTTGTTTTGTGTCTCATTATTGTTTGACTGCTAATTAAGTAAAAAGAGACAACTAAGGGGTCTGAGTCAAGTTAATTGAAACTAAGGCGAAAGAAGTAAATTAGCAGCAAAATCAGGTCACTGCTTTTTGCAGATGATGTTGTCCTGTTTGCTTCATCAGGCCGTGATCTTCATCTCTCTCTGGATCGGTTCGCAGCCGAGTGTGAAGCGGCTGGGATGGGAATCAGCACCTCCAAATCCGAGACCATGGTCCACAGCCGGAAAAGGGTGGAGTGCCCTCTCAGGGTTGGTAGCGAGATCCTGCCTCAAGTGGAGGAGTTCAAGTATCTCGGGGTCTTGTTCACGAGTGAGGGAAGAATGGAGCATGAGATCAACAGGCGGATCGGTGCGGCATCTGCAGTAATGCAGGCTCTACATCGGTCTGTCGTGGTGAAAAAGGAGCTGAGCCACAAGGCGAAGCTCTCAATTTACCAGTCGATCTACGCTCCTACCCTCACCTATGGTCATGAGCTATGGGTAGTGACCGAAAGAACGAGATTGCGAATACAAGCGGCTGAAATGAGTTTCCTCCACAGGGTGTCTGGGCTTTCCCTTAAAGATAGGGTGAGAAGCTCAGTCATCTGGGAGGGGCTCAGAGTAGAGCCGCTGCTCCTCCGTATCGAGAGGAGTCAGATGAGGTGGCTCGGGCATCTGATCAGGATGCCTCCTGGATGCCTCCCTGGTGAGGTGTTCTGGGCATGTCTAACCGGGAGGAGGCCCCAGGGAAGACCCAGGACACGCTGGAGGGACTATGTCTCTCGGCTGGCCTGGGAACGCCTCGGGATTCTCCCGGAAGAGCTACAAGAAGTGGCTGGGGAGAGGGAAGTCTGGGCATCTCTGCTCAAGCTGCTGCCCCCGCGACCCGACCTCGCATTAGTGGAAGAGGATGGATGGATGGATGGATGGATCAGGTCACTAATGACGAAGATGGTTAGAATGAAAACCTACAGCCACTGCGGCCCTCCAGGACTGGAGTTCGACACCCGTGATCTACACTCTGCAGGACGTCCGTCCAAATAGATTAAAAATATTCAGCAACAAAAAAATATTTATATTGTCACACACGTGTGCATGGGAGGCAGTCGGTGGGCTTAAGTGATTGTACTTCTACGCCGGGCCAGGGGGTGGCGATGAGTATTAACTCTCTCTCTCACTTCTCCAGACCCTCCAAAGAAGGACCAGTATGGCATCATTTCCATTTCCAACTCTACATGCCCACCCCTCTTGTCTACCCTCTATAAAAGGCTACCCCCGATCCCAATGTACAAGCCAGTTCTGAGCGGACTCAGTCCCTGGTGATAACTCATTGCTTTATTCATAGAGGGCGAGTCAAAATTATGTTAATTTGAATGTTGGAAACAATTTATTCACAAAACATACTTCATATGTGTAACATGAGTTACAGGAATGTCTCAACCTGTTCGCCATCACGTTCAGCACACGTACCACACGTGGCACGTAAATTGTCCACAAAAATTGTATACATAGCAGTACCATTAGTTTTAACATCATTTTGACTCACCCTGTATATGGGGTGGCTATCCCAAACCATTTTCTGCCTCTTGTCCCTCTTTTACAATGTATATGCTACGGGGGGTTGGGGGGGGGGGGGAGCCCCCCTGGTGCCTTTGGCACCCAACCCCCAGTTGTGGCCAGTCTGCTGCTCACGTTTTGAAGAGAAGGGCTGAACGCACCCCAAGGAGACGCGGTTGTTCCTCCGAAATCCCCTCTTAAATGGTGATACAATGGGAAACAAATACAATTTACTTTTTTACCTCCTCTTTGCTCGATCAGCTGCTGCTGCTGCTGCTGTGCCGCGTGATCTGCATCTCATGTGGCACTTTGAACATTTAAAAGCCTGTACAGCAGCTGTCCTACTCTTTGTCTTTTATTTCCGGCGACGGACGTGATGAAATTTTTTGGCACAAAGTCTCGTCTTGCAGGACGCGAATTCTTGATATGTTTTAGTTTATAATTTAAAAACGGAATAACAATCTGAAAATCTAACAACATCACATTAAAGTTCAATAAATTCTGAAAAGAATGATATCAAACATATATATGTAGGTTTTAAAATAAGCCCGATTTAAAGCGTGACAAAAAAGTGACATAAAAACATCACATACAGTGCATCCAGAAAGTATTCCCAGCACATCACTTTTTCCACATTTTGTTATGTTACAGCCTTATTCCAAAATGGATTAAATTCATTTTTTTCCTCAGAATTCTACACACAACACCCCATAATGACAACGTGAAAAAAGTTTACTTGAGGTTTTTGCAAATTTATTAAAAATAAAAAAACTGACAAATCCCATGTCCATAAGTATTCACAGCCTTTGCTCAATACTTTGTCGATGCCCCTTTGGCAGCAATTCCAGCCTCAAGTCTTGTTGAATATGATGCCACAAGCTTGGCACACCTATCCTTGGCCAGTTTCACCCATTCCTCTTTGCAGCACATCTCGAGCTCCATCAGGTTGGATGGGAAGCGTCGGTGCACAGTCATTTTAAGATCTCTCCAGAGATGTTCAATCAGATTCAAGTCTGGGCTCTGGCTGGGCCACTCAAGGACATTCACAGAGTTGTCCTGAAGCCACTCCTTTGATATCTTGGCTGTGTGCTTAGGGTCGTTGTCCTGTTGAAAGATGAACCGTCGCCCCAGTCTGAGGTCAAGAGCGCTCTGGAGCAGGTTTTCATCCAGGATGTCTCTGTACATTGCTGCAGTCATCTCTCCCTTTATCCTGACTAGTCTCCCAGTCCCCACAGCATGATGCTGCCACCACCATGCTTCACTGTAGGGATGGTGCCAGGTTTCCTCCAAACGTGACGCCTGGCATTCACACCAAAGAGTTCAATCTTTGTCTCATCAGACCAGAGAATTTTCTTTCTCATGGTCTGAGAGTCCTTCAGGTGCCTTTTGGCAAACTCCAGGCGGGCTGCCATGTGCCTTTTACTAAGGAGTGGCCTCCGTCTGGCCACTCTACCATACAGGCCTGATTGGTGGATTGCTGCAGAGATGGTTGTCCTTCTGGAAGGTTCTCTTCTCTCCACAGAGGACCTCTGGAGCTCTGACAGAGTGACCATCGGGTTCTTGGTCACCTCCCTGACTAAAGTCCTTCTCTCCCGATCGCTCAGTTTAGATGGCTGGCCAGCTCTAGGAAGAGTCCTGGTGGTTTCAAACGTCTTCCACTTATGGATGATGGAGGCCACTGTGCTCATTGGGACCTTCAAAGCAGCAGAAATTTTTCTGTAACCTTCTCCAAATTTGTGCCTCAAGACAATCCTGTCTTGGAGGTCTACAGACAATTCCTTTGACTTCATGTTTGGTTTGTGCTCTGACATGAACTGTCAACTGTGGGACCTTCTATAGACAGGTGTGTGCCTTTCCAAATCAGGTCCAGTCAACTGAATTTACCACAGGTGGACTCCAATGAAGCTGCAGAAACATCTCAAGGATGATCAGGGGAAACAGGATGGACCTGAGCTCAATTTTGAGCTTCATGGCAAAGGCTGTGACTACTTATGGACATGTGCTTTCTCAATTTTTTTATTTTTAATAAATTTGCAAAAACCTCAAGTAAACGTTTTTCACGTTGTCATTATGGGGTGTTGTGTGTAGAATTCTGAGGAAAAAAATGAATTTAATCCATTTTGGAATAAGGCTGTAACATAACAAAATGTGGAAAAAGTGATGCGCTGTGAATACTTTAAAATTGTTGCACTTTTAGGCTTTGGACTTTATATACAGTCGACCCTCGATATACGACCGGCCTGACATGCGAACAACTTGGTTTACGACCAAAATTTTTGTTTTGAATTACGACCAACATCATGAGTTACGACCCGAATGTGGTCACGTGTATCCACTTGTGTGATTGTAAACAGCCAAGAGCGTTCGTAAGCGTCAGATAAGTGTGTTTATGGACGTAATTTCGGTCAGTGCAGTGATTTATATAATTTATTTCGATAATTTCTATCAAAATGGTCCCAAAAAAAGAATAGAAAAGAAGCTAAGGAAGGAAGAGAAGGTAACGAAGGTAAAGAAAGCGATCACAATTGAAACGAAGAAGGAAATTGTGCGGAACGCATTAGGGGTATTTCCATTATTTCTTATGGGAAAATAATCTTGACTTACAACCAACTTGAGTTACAACCAGCCCTCGCGAGCGAATTGAGTTCGTAAGTCAGCTCTATCCTTAGCATCCTTCTCCCAATATGCTCAGCATCTCTCCTCAGCACATGTCCAAACCAATGCAATCTTGCCTCTCTGACTTTGTCTCCTAACCGTCCCACCTGAGCTGACCCTCTAATGTCCTCATTTCTAATCCTGTCCATCCTCGTCGCACCCAATGCAAATCTTAGCATCTTTAGCTCTGCCACCTCCAGCTCTGTCTCTTGTGCCACCGTCTCCAGCCCATATAACACAGCTGGTCTCACTACTGTCCTGTAGACCTTCCCTGTCACTCTTGCTGATACTCGTCTGTCACAAATCACTCCTGATACTCTTCTCCACCCACTCCACCCTGCCTGCAGTCTCTTCTTCACTTCTCTTCCACACTCCCCATTACTCTGTACTGTTGATCCCAAGTATTTAAACTCATCCACCTTCGCCAACTCTACTCCCTCATCCTCACCATTCCTCTGACCTCCCTCTTATTCACACACATGTATTCTGTCTTGGTGGTCCTGCTGAACTTCATTCCTCTCCTCTCTAGAGCAGATCTCCACCTCTCCAGGGTCTCCTCAACCTATCGCTACAGATTACAATGTCATCAGCGAACATCACAGTCCAACAGTGCATGATAAAAACACACAGAGGTGTCAATGGAAACAAGCTAAATGGAGAAATGCTGGTCTCATTTGTCATTTGCATGTTACTGCTAATTCGGAGCAATTAAAAACCAAGAATACAGCTGTGGAAGACTAAAATAAGCAATAAGGGTTCAAAATCTTAAAGACCTTCTTCTTCTTCTTTCGGCTGCTCCTGTTAGGGGTTGTCACAGTGGATCATCTTCTTCCATATCTTTCTGACCTTGTCATCTGAGTGAATTTCCCCTTGGGATTAACTATGAATTTCCCCTTGGGATTAATAAAGTATCTATCTATCTATCTATCTATCTATCTATCTATCTATCTATCTATCTATCTATCTATCTATCTATCTATCTATCTATCTATCTATCTATCTATCTATCTATCTATCTCTGTCACCCCCACCACCTGCATGTCGTCTCTCACCACATCCATAAACCTTCCTCTTCTCCCCTTCCCTGGCAGCTCTATCCTTAGCACCCTTCTCCCAATATACCCCTCATCTCTCCTCTGCACATGTCCAAACCAACGCAAAACCGTCCCACCTGAGCTGACCCCCTGATGTCCTCATTTCTAATCCTGTCCATCCTCATCACACCCAATGCAAATCTTAGCACCTTTGACTCTGCCACCTCCAGCTCTTAAAGACCAAGACCTCTAAAATGAAGCCAGAGTGTTACTTGAGCAATAAGTGCTTCTTATTAAGCCATTGAGTTGGAGCAAAAACCTGCAGCCACTGCAGCCCTCCAGGAACGACTTTGCCCACCGCTGTTCTAAGGTATTAATGCCGTGGTGTCTATCAGCCTCGGCCATTGCTGTCTGTGACGAGTGATGAGTGGATGTCACGTAGGTAAGAACTGCAGGTGTACATGTAAATCAAGGCGCTAATAATTTAGGCATTTCCAGCATGAACCTGACCACCAATATAATAAGAAGGTTAAAGTGTCTTCTAATGTGTCAATAATGAAGAATTTCTAGTTTGCTTTTGTACAACTCTACATTTTCACCTAGGGGTTCATTATGTAATAACTAGTTCAGAAAAAAGTGAAGATTTGAGAAAAAAATTGATCTGCTTTAGCCTGCACAAAACTTGGATGGAACTTTTAGAAAAAGAAAAGAAAACCAACTCCACTGCAAATGTCTGGGGTGGCACAAGGAGCACTAAGGAGCCATAGAATTAAAGAGGAGCCCCTTGTGTGTGTGCACTGAATCAGAAGGAGATAGAATTGTTGTAATGAAAAGGATCAGGAGCTATAGCCTTGGGGGTTTGGGGGTCTTCAGGTGCTTAAGCCCCTGATCTCTAGACCCCAGCCCCTCATCCTTCAGTCCCAGAAATACACCATCAATAGCAGCCAGACCCTGATCTTCTTGCCCATTGCATACAATATAGCCCCTGATGAACTGTGAACCGTTCATTTAACACACACGTACAACTTCCTGTGAGACCCCAAAGGGGAGCCCTGCCCCCACTCATACGTGTATGACTTCTTGTGAGACCCCAAAGGTGTGCCCTGCCCCCGTTCATATATGTATGACTTCCTGCGAGACCCCAAAGGGGAGCCCTGCCTCCGTTCATATATGTATGACTTCCTGCGAGACCCCAAAGGTGTGCACTACCCCCACTCATACATGTATGACTTCCTGCGAGACCCCAGAGGTGTGCCCTGCCCCCACTCATACATGTATGACTTCCTGCGAGACCCCAGAGGTGTACCCTGCCCCCACTCATACATGTATAACTTCCTGTGAGACCCCAAAGGTGTGCCCTGCCCCCCACTCATACATGTATGACTTCTTGTGAGACCCCAAAGGTGTGCCCTGCCCCCGCTCATACGTGTATGACTTCCTGTGAGACCCCAAAGGTGTGCCCTGCCCCCGCTCATACGTGTATGACTTCCTGCAAGACCCCAAAGGTGTGCCCTGCCCCCGCTCATACATGTATGACTTCCTGCGAGACCCCAAAGGTGTGCCCTGCCCCCGCTCATACGTGTATGACTTCCTGTGAGACCCCAAAGGTGTGCCCTGCCCCCCACTCATACATGTATGACTTCTTGTGAGAGATGTATGACTTCCTGCGAGACCCCAAAGGTGTGCCCTGCCCCCGCTCATACGTGTATGACTTCCTGCGAGACCCCAAAGGTGTGCCCTGCCCCCGCTCATACGTGTATGACTTCCTGCGAGACCCCAAAGGTGTGCCCTGCCCCCGCTCATACATGTATGACTTCCTGCGAGACCCCAAAGGTGTGCCCTGCCCCCGCTCATACGTGTATGACTTCCTGTGAGACCCCAAAGGTGTGCCCTGCCCCCGCTCATACGTGTATGACTTCCTGCGAGACCCCAAAGGTGTGCCCTGCCCCCGCTCATACGTGTATGACTTCCTGCGAGACCCCAAAGGTGTGCCCTGCCCCCCACTCATACATCTATGACTTCCTGTGAGACCCCAAAGGGGAGCCCTGGCCCCACTCTTGGATTTCACATCCATTTAGGATTCACGTGATGCCCTGCTCTTCAGACTTTTACCCGTGTGCGCCAATCACAGAGTATCTAAGACTCTGATCCCTGCAAATCTTACAAATTCCGCTGATAAGGAGATGAGATGTCATCCAAACATCAAGCCGACGTTGTCACCAAAGTCTATCTGATCTGTCGTCAAGTACCAAACTCTAAATCAAAGAGCTTCTGTTAAGTTTATATAATTATTTTCATTCTAATCTTGGAACTGTCTGATCGACTTTTTTTTTGTCATCCCTCTGATGATGTCACACATTCCTGGAGCACTCTGGGTAGATTGCCATAGCAACTGGTAATGCTAACATCTCAAAATGCTTGTAACTGAACAAAAAGGCGTCACAAAATGAGAGTAAATTATTTCACTGATTTAGGACACCCTGCTAAATAAAAACAAAAGGCCAGCATTAAATTGTTCTGTAAAAAAAAAAAAATTGAGAAAATCCCGCCAAATTTTTATAACAAACGGCAATCGTAGTTCATCATGTGCTGCGTCTCCTGACTTTCACGCCCCTCTCAAAGACCACCACCTCTTGCTTAGCCAGGACATTAGGGCTTCAGACAGAACACAAACCCAGCAGACACTACGGCTCTCCATGAACAGAGGGCGCTAGATCCACTCAAGGATGAAGATGGCATGATGGGCACACTGTCATTTTGACCCCCCAACCCCCACATGATGTGACAATTTTTTTTATTCTGCTCTCACCTGGAAATTTTAGCCAGAGACCCTGAGCTTTGTTGTTCCTCTTGTGACGGCCATGCCACCGGGATCGAGGACACATCATTGGCATTGAGCCAGGCGGAAGTGGCTTCTGTGGCATACAGCTGAAAAGGCAGACATGGGCACGTTTTAGACAAAAATGGCCATAGAAATGGACTTATAAATATTGATACACCTTAGATGACTAATTTATTTGTATTATAATGCATGGTGTACAGTCCCCCCCCCCCCCCCCCTCACCAGTATGCAACTGACGATTATTATCTTCATGAAAGAAACAAAGAGAGAGAAGAAAAAAACATTGCCGAGGGTCTCCTGTTATCAAAATAGTTGCTGACAGAATGGTGGAGGGAGAAGGGAGACCTTTGACTGCATGTTAGAGGTAGCCCAGGGCTGGATGACATAAACCGCTGACCCCTGAACAATGGATACGAGATGAAAGTGGGCGAGAGAAGAGGAAAATAATCACAGGCGACAAGCTACAATTTCAAACTGGTGAAAGGAAAACAGGCCTGGCTCTGCTAGGCAGAAATGGACACGTATGCCGGGATGATCTCCACATCTTCCGTGGAGCAGAGCTTTCATTAAACCTACTGCAGAAAATGCATGTAATGATGCAACTCATCCAGTAGGGGGCACCGGAGAGCCAACATTTGTAAAGCCATGCCTGACTGGTCGTATAAAACCCCCCAGAAAAACATACGGCCGATAAAGAGACACTGAAGGATAATAGCAAAGTTAATACGCCTCTAGAAGTGCGATCACATTGACGGGGGGACCCCCACCTGTGGTGCAAAGACTAGAGGGGGTTGGTTATTAAACTCTCTCAGGGTGGATGTCGACTTTTGTCGAAATTCGGGATGTAGGGGAGGGTAATCAACTGTAAATCAGCTGAGACAAAACTCGCCGTTACATTTTAGTTTGACTCTCTTTGCTAGAAGGAAAGTTAGTTTTCGTTGATTTGACCTCGATTCCATATACGTGAGTGAGCAGTGAAGAGCCAGTAACTTCTAAAGTGGCATCGAGATCTGGTGAGAGACCAAAACGAACGCGCAAAGCAAAATACTCTGTGGATGACGTTTTATGAATTATTGATGAATCAGACTCGGATTTCGCTGCTGTGATCTGGAGATCAAAAACGAAAGTGAGGTACCAGAATCAACTGATGGCAGTGCTGAACACGCTCGTGTAGCTGATTCACCTGGGAGGACCGTCACTTACGAGGACAAGAGGTACAAACCGGATTGTGTCACACTGCGACTGTCACCGCCGTGCAAAGACAGCCAGGCTGGCCTGCCGTATATTCCTGCTGGCCATCAAGCTGCCCCACACAGTCACTGCTGCTGGAAGAGACGCCAACACAAGTGCAGCAACAGACATTTTATGTGTGAAACCCGATTTTTGGAAAAAATATTCAGCCCTCAAAGAGTTAATCACGCCAGCTCTGTATCTGGTTAGTTTGATCTACCCAATCACAAGTCAATCTACACCTCATTGGTTTATGCGCTCATCTCCTATTCGATCGTATCGTGAGAGAGATGTGAATGGTAAGACGGATCTGACTGACTGGAATTTGACCGAGTTGTTTTATACAAATTTCTAAGTATGTGTGGATTTATTTTTTATACTGAAAAGTATCCCATAATGCACAGTGTTTCCTGAAGTTAGATCAATCCCATGTTGGATCACATTTATACCTTACAAGAACCGCCCCAGGGTTCACTTTCTACCGCACCGTAGCCTCCATTGCTAAAGCGTCCCACTCCAGTTGCTTTGGTCCACAACATCTCAACATCTAAACAAACTGGACTATGGAGGAAATCACTCCAGAGCTCGGAGAGGACACTCCAAATGAACTAGGTGCGAAAACTGATGATAACATTGTCCAAGTTTCCGGATTAAAAAAAAAAAACAAAAAAATGGAGAAAATCTCATTTTAAAAACTTTAGGATTCAAGGACCTTTGCCTGATTATTGTAGCCTTGATTTATGGCTAACGTTCAGGATGAAGCATTTGGGCTCCACGGTTTTTCTGGCTCTGATATCTGCTTGTTTACTTTATTTGGAATTCATTTTTGGCTCACGGCCATTTCACCCAAGACGTCACGGTATGTTGTTTTTAAGGTTGTCCTAAATCCTTACTCATCTTATAGTCCCAAGAAAACTGAAATTAGTGGAGCAGAGCTCAGGTGGAACAAGCCTGACGTGGGCCCTGACGTCCTCTCAACCATGTTAGTCCACAGATATCTCCTAACTAAGATGACTAAGGTGGAGGACCTGAGTGATGGCTCATGACGAGAGCACCACACGTATTCAGAACATCGGTTATGCCGCCCGGCCATTATTTGCCTCCCCTCGGCGGGATATCCCCTTAGTAACTCTGAACGTCTTACCTTGAAGCCTTCTTCCTGTAATTGATGGGCTGTGGCTAAGAACTGTGGCCGAAAGGAATGCTGTGCAAAAGAACAGAAAAGGTTAGTCGGGCTCAAATCTACACTCCAGTGGCAGTTCCAAAATATGAGGCTCTGGTAATTCTAAGGCAAATCAAAAAATAATAAAGCAAAGCCTTTCTCCATTGTATCTCATCGAAGAACAAGTTTTGACAAAAATTTCACAAAGGACGGCAACATCAGAGTTGGAGAACGTAGCCCTTGACATGACAACAGGCCCATGTGGGTCGCACACCGACTCGCTGTCCTGAATATGTGGCTCAGAGGGGATAGGGTGGCCAGCTGGACTCGATCCTCCAGATTTCCTGTCTTCAGATACTCATCACACTGAAATTTTGGTTTCTTTCTCCTTCATGGCTACCTGGACTTAAGCATGCAGTGAAGTGGTTCATTATTTCTCTATAAGTGATTATCCCCATCCTGCTGCCTGCTTTACAGTCTGTGCTATACAACGAATAAAACCGCAGCCAGGTGAAGTAGATACCAATGATTATCTCGCTTCAATGTCCTGTCATGGGGTGGGATACATTAGGCAGCAAAGTGAACACTCACTTCTTGAAAGTGATGAGATGGAAGCAGGAAAAATGGACAAGTATAAAGATTTGAGCAACTTTCACAAGGGCCAAATTGTGATGACTGGATGACAGGGTTAGAGTATCTCCAAAATGGCAGGTTATGAAGGGTATTCCAAGTACGAAGTGGCGGGTATCTACCAAAAATGATGAACATGAGACAAGGTCATGGGTGTCTAAGGCTCACTGAAGCTTGTGAGGAGTGAAAGCTGCTAAAAAAATGTAGAGCTGGCCAAGAAAGAAAGGTACTTGTTGTGTAGGCCATGCTGACTACTGTGCCAAAAGGGCCTCCAATGGGCACATGAGCATCAGAGCTGGACCATGGAGCAATGGAAGTAGGTGGCCTGGTCTAATGAATCACATTTTTGTTTAGATAATGTGGACCGACAGGTGTGTGTGCATCTTTCACCTGTGGAAGAGATGGCAGCAGGGTGCACTGTGGGAAGCCGGCGGAGACAATGTTCTGTGGAGGAACCTTGGCTCCTGGCATTCATGTGGTTGTTACTTTGACATGTGCCACCTACCTTAAGGTGGTTGCAGACCACATGCACCCCCTTCATGGTGCTGGCATTGCCTGATGGCAGTGACCTCATTCAGCCGGATAATACACCTTGACAAGTCAAGTCAAGTCGGGGAGCATGCACTGTTACAGTGCGTTGCCGCACCCACTACACAACGAAACAACTTGGGACCCCTCAGGCTGACACGCGGTCTAGTCTCACCCTCCGGAAATGACCCTCTATCTGCCGCAGCCAGGTGTTACGTGGGCGATCCCTTGGTTTGGTCCAGCCACTCTGGTCCCCAACAATGAGGATCTTACGAGCTGGATCACCCTCGGGGAAACGCGCCACATGGCCGTAGTGCTGTATCTGACGCTCCTTCACAAAGCAGGTAATGCGCCTCATCCGGGACTCCATGAGCAACCGCTCATTCGACACAAAATCAAACCAACGGTACCCATGGATTTTCCGGAGAGACACAGTACTGAGGAGTCCAGTCTTCGTCTCATGTCACTGGATAGCATCCATGTCTCGCAACCATATAGCAAGACAGGAAGCACCAGGTCTCTAAAGACTTGGACCTTCGTCCTTTTGCATAGATATCGGGAGTGCCACACACCCCTTTCCAGTGACCTCATGACCCCCCCATGCTCTCTCAATCCGTCTACTGACTTCATAGGAAGAGTCACCAGAGACATGAATGTCACTGCCCAGGTAAGTAAACCTCTCAACAAGGTCAACACTCTCTCTGCAACTAGACACACTGCTGATGGCTGTGCCCAAGAGGTCATTAAAGGCCTGGATGTTGGTTTTTATCAGGACCCTCGCAAGCCCAGACACTCAGACTCCTCACTCAGTCTCTCGAGCTCCCCGATCATCATCAGCATCATCAGCAAAGTCAAGATCCGTGAACCTTTCTTCACCAACAGATGCCCCACAGCCACTGGACCCCACAACTTTGCCCAAACACGTTGACAGACTACAAAAACTGTTCAGGAATGGTTTGAGAAACATGACAAAGATTGCGGGGTATTGACTCGGCTGAGGTCTCAGTCCAATCAAACATCTGTAGGAGGTGCTGGAAGGACAAGTCTGATCCATGATGGTCCCATACCTTGTGACTTACATGCAGTAGTTAGAATCTAACAAAAGTGGTCCAAGGAAGGACAAGTGGTGAACAAGCAACAAGGTCATGGGTGTCTAAGACTCACTGAAGCTTGTGAGGAGTGAAAGCTGCTGAAAAACATAGAGCTGGCCAAGAAAGAAAGGTACTTGCTGTGTAGGCCATGCTGACTACTGTGCCAAAAGGGCCTCCAATGGGCACATGAGCATCAGAGCTGAACCATGGAGCAATGGAAGTAGGTGGCCTGGTCTAATGAATCACGTTTTCATTTAGACTATGTGGACCTATGGGTGTGTGTGCGTCGTTCACCTGTGGAAGAGTTGGCAGCAGGGTGCACTGTGGGAAGCCGGTGGAGACAATGTTCTGTGGAGGAACCTTGGCTCCTGGCATTCATGTGGTTGTTACTTTGACATGTGCCACCTACCTTAAGGTGGTTACAGACCACATGCACCTCTTCATGGTGCTGGCATTGCCTGATGGCAGTGACCTCATTCAGCAGGATAATACACCTTGACAGCCTACAAAAATTGTTCAGGAACGGTTTGAGGAACATGACAAAGATTGTGAGGTACTGACTCGGCTGAGGTCTCAGTCCAATCGAGCGTCTGTAGGAGGTGCTGGAAGGACACTCAGACTCCTCACTCAGTCTCTCGAGCACCCCGATCAGAGCATCCATTGACTCCGCAAAGATCACAGCATCATCAGCAAAGTCAAGATCCGTGAACCTTTCTTCACCAACCCATAGCCACTGGACCCCACAACTTTGCCCAAACACCTTGACAGACTACAAAAACTGTTCAGGAACGTTTTGAGGAACATGACAAAGATTGCGAGGTATTGACTCGGCTGAGGTCTCAGTCCAATCGAACATCTGTAGGAGGTGCTGGAAGGACACTCAGACTCCTCACAGTCTCTCGAGCACCCCGATCAGAGCCTCCACTGACTCCGCGAAGATCACAGCATTGTCAGCAAAGTCAAGATCCGTGAACCTTACTTCACCAACCCATAGCCACTGGACCCCACAACTTTGCCCAAACACCTTGACAGACTACAAAAACTGTTCAGGAACGGTTTGAGGAACATGACAAAGATTGTGAGGTACTGACTCGGCTGAGGTCTCAGTCCAATCGAACATCTGTAGGAGGTGCTGGAAGGACAAGTCTGATCCATGATGGTCCCATACCTTGTGACTTACATGCAGTAGTTAGCATTTACCAAAAGTGCTCCAAGGAAGGACCCAATCTTGGAGCAGACAAAGAGAAGGAAGACTAACTGCATACCCATCCCAAATAACCGGGTGGGATACTTGCCACTTATCCCCATATCCTCCGCAGGTGTTTGGTGAATTAATAAAATGTTACCTGAAAGGACAGAGTTAAAATTTCACCGTGTGAATTCATAGCTCTGTTTAATGGATTGAAAACAAATCTTGAGAGGACCAAGGTGGTGGTGGAGGTGGGGGTGAGGGGGGGGTTTGCAAAATCCTTCATCTCTGAAAGCTTCCATGAAGCTCTCAGTGAGCCACGTTATGATGTGCAGGGCTTGGAGAGGCTCAGTTCACTCATCCCTGCAGTAAATTAATTAATGTTCTACCTCTGGAATGAAGCGCAGACCGAGGGGCCGTGCCCTTTAACTTAAGCCCTTACTTCATAAAGCACGTCCCCCCCACCCCTCCAAGGACCTTCACAGAGAAGACAAAAAAAAAAAAAAAAACAAGAATGTTATCTTGCATAAGAACGCCTTGAACGTGTACAGGACCCCCTTGATGCATTTTAAATCCAGTAAATGAGAGCCGTGCCAACGAACCCGAGAGATCTCCATTCCGTACGGGCGCAGGTGCAGACAACTCCAATGTTTTAAGAGGTTCGAAAATAGAGCAGAATCCTATCACCACCATCTGGATGACAATAAGAGTCGGGGTTTGAGGCGGCGAGAGATATTAGGCTGCGATTTTAGATTCAAGTGCAAATCTCCAGGAGCCTCCCAGAAGTCAGCCTTGCAGAGGGTGGTCCTCTTATCAAAAAGAAAAGAATTCAGACGTGTGCCACTTACGTTTGAGTGTGGAAACATAGCAAAGATAAAAGAAAAAAATAATCTTTTAAAGATACAGTTAGGCTAACTACATAATGCAACATTCTCCAGCCAAGTTAATCCATTATGGGGTCTATCTAAGGGGGACCGGAGCCAATAATATATAAAAATATTGAATAAAAGGCAGAAAAAAAAAACAACCCTCTGGATGGGAAACCAGCAGAGGGCCAGTTTGGAACCAGTAGGTAACTTCGCTTTGCTTGCCCCCCCCCACTCCCCCCCCGGGGCCTCTGCTGCTCACGTTGTGAAAGGGAAGGGGGGGGGCTGAACGCACCGAGCTGGTGGGGGAGTGGGACGTTAAAGTGTCTCTCTGAGATGATCACGTCTCGACCCAAGATTTTTTTATATATTTAGATACAGTGCATCCAGAAAGTATTCACAGCGCATCACTTTTTCCACATTTTGTTATGTTACAGCCTTATTCCAAAATGGATTCAATTCATTTTTTTCCTCAGAATTCTACACACAACACCCCATAATGACAACGTGAAAAAAGTTTACTTGAGGTTTTTGCAAATTTATTAAAAATAAAAAAATTGAGAACGCACATGTACATAAGTATTCACAGCCTTTGCCATGAAGCTCAAAATTGAGCTCAGGTCCATCCTGTTTCCCCTGATCATCCTTGAGATGTTTCTGCAGCTTCATTGGAGTCCACCTGTGGTAAATTCAGTTGACTGGACATGATTTGGAAAGGCACACACCTGTCTATAGAAGGTCCCACAGTTGACAGTTCATGTCAGAGCACAAACCAAGCATGAAGTCAAAGGAGTTGTCTGTAGACCTCAGAGACAGGATTGTCTCGAGGCACAAATCTGGGGAAGATTACAGAACAATTTCTGCTGCTTTGAAGGTCCTAATGAGCACAGTGGCCTCCATCATCCGTAAGTGGAAGAAGTTCGAAACCACCAGGACTCTTCCTAGAGCTGGCCAGCCATCTAAACTGAGCGATCGGGGGAGAAGGGCCTTTGTCAGGGAGGTGACCAAGAACCCGATGGTCACTCTGTCAGAGCTCCAGAGGTCCTCTGTGGAGAGAGGAGAACCTTTCAGAAGGACAACCATCTCTGCAGCAATCCACCAATCAGGCCTGTATGGTAGAGTGGCCAGACGGAAGCCACTCCTTAGTAGAAGGCACATGGCAGCCCACCTGGAGTTTGCCAAAAGGCACCTGAAGGACTCTCAGACCATGAGAAAGAAAATTCTCTGGTCTGATGAGACAAAGATTGAACTCTTTGGTGTGAATGCCAGGCGTCACGTTTGGAGGAAACCAGGCACCGCTCATCACCAGGCCAATACCATCCCTACAGTGAAGCATGGTGGTGGCAGCATCATGCTGTGGGGATGTTTTTCAGCGGCAGGGACTGAGAGACTAGTCAGGATAAAGGGAAAGATGACTGCAGCAATGTACAGAGACATCCTGGATGAAAACCTGCTCCAGAGCGCTCTTGATCTCAGACTGGGGCGACGGTTCATCTTTCAACAGGACAACGACCCTAATCACACAGCCAAGATATCAAAGGAGTGGCTTCAGGACAACTCTGTGAATGTCCTTGAGTGGCCCAGGCAGAGCCCAGACTTGAATCCGATTGAACATCTCTGGAGAGATCTTAAAATGGCTGTGCACCGACGCTTCCCATTCAACCTGATGGAGCTTGAGAGGTGCTGCAAAGAGGAATGGGCGAAACTGGCCAAGGATAGGTGTGCCAAGCTTGTGGCATCATATTCAAAAAGACTTGAGGCTGGAATTGCTGCCAAAGGTGCATCGACAAAGTATTGAGCAAAGGCTGTGAATACTTATGGACATGGGATTTCTCAGTTTGTTTATTTTTAATAAATTTGCAAAAACCTCAAGTAAACTTTTTTCACGTTGTCATTATGGGGTGTTGTGTGTAGAATTCTGAGGAAAAAAATGAATTTAATCCATTTTGGAATAAGGCTGTAACATAACAAAATGTGGAAAAAGTGATGCGCTGTGAATACTTTCCGGATGCACTGTAGATAGATATTGTGGGCAGGTCCTGGAATGACAGGTCGTCCAAAACAAAATCACAGTCTTTGGTGATAAAGTCAGTTGCCTCTCAGGCACAACAACAAAGTATCCGGCTCTTGGCTGTCAAATAAGGATCATTTACTGGACCTCCGTCCAGCAGGCTTCTCTTAATACAAATGACCCCTCCTTCCAGGCTTTTTATAACGCACAAACTGGAAGGGGCGGAGCTAAGTGCCCTCACTGGGCGGTTTCCTGGTGCTGCTGGGAGTGAAGGAGAAGAGAATGCTAGCGACAGCGCCCCCTCTCTCTCCCTGGCGGGTTATCATATACCCTGATTGAGCCTGTGAGGAGATCCTCCGATGTGCATGTGTGACAACATACATAAACATAGGGTTATTTTTTATGTTTTTTTAATTTTATTTTAAAAGATAGGTGTTATTCTTGACACTAACATATCATTTAAAACACACATCACAAAACTTTCTAAAATATGTCTTTCGATCTTAAAAATGCTGTAATATTAAGGCGTTTTCTAAATTTTCAGGAAACTGAGAAGTTAATTCATGCTTATTTTTCTAGCAGGATTACCGACTGCAATGTGTTGTTCACTGGCTGTTCAAATCGTTCTTTATGCAGCTTTCAGTTAATTCAAAACACTGCTGAAATAATCATTACAAAAACTAGAAGATGTGAACACATCACTCCAGTTCTCACGTCCTTACACTAGCTTCCAGCAAAGTTTAGGGCAGATTTCAAAATCCTCCTTTTAACTTAAAAATCAAAAAAAAGGAATTGCCAAAAATGAAAATTAGAATTGGGCAGCAAGGTGGCGCAGTGGGTAGCGTTGTTGCCTCGCAGTTAGGAGAAACTGGGTTCACTTCCCGGGTCCTCCCTGAATGGAGTTTGCATGTTCTCCCCGTGTCTGCGTGGGTTTCCTCCCACAGTCCAAAGACATGCAGGTTAGGTGCATTGGTGATCCAAAATTGTCCCTAGGGTGTGCTTGGTGTGTGCCCTGTGGTGGGCTAGCGCACTGCCCAGGGGTTTGTTTCCTGCCTTGTGCCCTGTGTTGGCTGGGATTGGCTCTGGCAGACCCCCGTGACCCTGTAGTTAGGATATAGTGGGTTGGATAATGGATGGATGGATGAATATTGGAATTAGCTCCAGTGACTCAAACACCTCTCCCCCCCCCAGCAAAAAAAAGTGTAAAATTATGGGAAACATATAAAAAAAAAAAAAAATCAGCAAAAGAAACCAAATCCTAATAGACCCTGCAAGGAGGGCTGTCAAAAACAGGGCCTGTTAAAGCCCATTGAGGCATTCCTTGTGTGATTTTTGGGCTCTACAAGAAATAAATTATTGTTGATGTTGACTACACGTATCTGCAGATCATCATCATCGTCAAATCTAAACTGCCGCGCTCAGGTACGTCAGTATATTCTGGAGCCACGCCCCTAACAACCGTGTCATGTATCTTAGCGACCGTTACACAAAATGGTGGCACCCAAGTCAAAAACAAAAAAGGTGTAGCGGTAAAATCATAAATATGATATACTGTATGTACAGGGAGATTCACTCAAAAGAGGCCCCAAATATTCTGTAATAACTCTTGAAAGGACAAAGCAATCTAACGAAACAACAACGTGCAATGTGCTCCTCAGTATACAGAGCCTGGAACAAACTGGGATGCCCCTGCGTTGGAGTGATGACAGCCGTCGTGACGTTTAACCTCCGTTTGCAACTTCTGGGTGCCTACCGCCCATACCTCTTCACTCAGTCAGGATGGTGGTGTACAGTATTGAGCAGTGCGTCTTCATGGTGCGAACCTATTGGGTCACCGATTCGTTTAAGTGATGTCAGAATCAAGTGGATGATCGCGAGTTAACGGAAGGTTACATCCAGCAAGATGGAGCAACGTGTCACACATCGTCCAGGAGCATGGCAGAAATGGAGTTCTTCTTCGGCAACAGGGTCATTTCAAAGGGGCTTTGGCCACCACGGTCGCCGGATCTGACACCACCAGACTTCTTCCTTTGGGGTCTGCGCAAAGGAAAAGTCTGTCGGGACAAGCACTGCAGAAGATTTGAAGGAAAACATCCAACGTGAAATTATTGCTCTCCCCCCACGAGAGACGCTTGCCGATACGTTCAGGACCATGGAGCGCCGTGTCGAAATGTGTCTGGCAGAAATCGGAAACCACTTCCAGCATCGCATTAATGCAATCGATTACACACACATCAAGGTGTAGAGTGGATTATTGTGGCTCAGATTGCTTCATCCTAACGGGAGTTACAAAAGAATATTCGGGGCCTCTTTCGAGTGAATCTCCCTGTATGATGACAGCATTACATTTCAGCTGTGGGAAAGGCGCTATATAAATAAAATGTATTATTATTATTATTTATTATTATTATTATTAGGGTTTTGTTTTTTGTTTTCTGTATTTTTTGTTCGTTTCTGGATATACAGTAATCCCTCACTTATCGCAGGAGATAGGTTCCAAGGCCGACCGCGATAACTGAATTTCCGCGAAGTAGGGACACTATAATTATTTAATGTGTATTTGGACGTTTTTAAACCCTCCCTGTATTGTTTACAACCCACCATTTACTATATTAATAACAGGGACAACTGCTAAGCAATATGAAATCGGTAGATAAGTTTATACTTACTGTATAGCGAAGTACACGTAACAGCTTGTAGGCGGTCATGACGTCGTCGACCTTGTTGCAAAGATTCCTAAAGCAGATTCCATCCAGACTACTGCCTTATCACGTCCACTTGCAACTCGTTTTGCACCCTGGTTAAAGGACACTGCGGCTGTAGATCTTATATGCTTTTCCTCCTTTTTAAATAAAAAGAATCGATGTCCTGCGGCGGTGTAGCTGTTCCCTTCCTTCAACATATCCAAAACTTTTACCTTTTCTGCAATCATTTGCATCTTCTGTTGGCGCTTGGACATGGCCCCTGAAGCAGTAGCAGGAGCACGTTAATGATGAATAAGTGAGATGAGACTTCCTGGTTAATGCAACACTCCGTCGCTGAGCCAATCAGCAGCACACAGGAACTTAACTGCGTGCTCTGATTGGGTAGCTTCTCAGCCATCTGCCAATAGCATCTCTTGTATGAAATCAACTCGGCAAACCAACTGAGGAAGCAAGTAAAAAGACCCATTGTCCGCAGAAACCCGCGAAACAGCAAATAATCCGCGTTATGTATTTAGATATGCTTACATATAAAATCTGCGAAGTCGTGAATCCGCGAAAAGTGAACCGCGAAGTAGCGAGGGATTACTGTACTGAACATTCGGGGCCTCTTTCGAGTGAATCTCCCTTTATAATGACAGAGTCATATTTCAGCTGTGGGAAAGGCGCTATATAAATAAAATGTATTATTTTTATTATTATTATTATTATTAGGGTTTTTCCCTTGGCTGAGGTTCATATTCTTGTTTTATGTATTTTTGATCCTTTCTGGATATCCTGAACATTCGGGGCCTCTTTCGAGTGAATCTCCCTTTATAATGACAGAGTCATATTTCAGCTGTGGGAAAGGCGCTATATAAATAAAATGTATTATTTTTATTATTATTATTATTATTAGGGTTTTTCCCTTGGCTGAGGTTCATATTCTTGTTTTATGTATTTTTGATCCTTTCTGGATATCCTGAACATTCGGGGCCTCTTTCGAGTGAATCTCCCTTTATAATGACAGAGTCATATTTCAGCTGTGGGAAAGGTTCTATCTATATATATAATTCACTAAGCCGCCGACAAGTAAGCCGCCCATGGCGCACGCAGGAAGGAGCCACGCCCACCAACTCTAAGACCATTGGATACGACGACAACTCGCAGAGCCACGCCCACCAACTCGGACGCGATGACTCGGGAAATATGGCGTCATTTATGTTCGTCTGTGCTAGAGGCCACATGCTTCTCTGAGCCACGTTGACTGTTCATAGAGGCATGTTTCTCGCGGATGTGAATGGCTGTATGCAGCGTGTAAAACATTTTGCGAGGGGTATCCCATGGGATCCTTAAAACAATCCTTTAAAACTGAGGTTAAAACACAATGAAGGAAGCAGTCTGTAAAAACCAATAAGCCCTGTGCCTCTTTTTCATTAGCGTCTCACCTGCTTCACCGATGCAGGCCCTGTAACATGTATATTGAGTCTAGAAAACATGATCAGCAAGTCTTTGATAGGCTGCAACAAAATGATGAAAGAACGGGCGCATTTTTTTCACACAAGCTGGGTGGGTGGGAGTTAGTTAGTTCATTAGTAACAAATTAAACGCGTGTGCATTGTACTCACTGAAAGCAGCGTTACGATTTTAGCAAATGTTCATTTTTTTCCCTCTGCTTAAAAAAACATTACAAAAAACGGCGTGATTATGCGGCGTATACTACACCGCGGGTTGGTATGCAGCGTGTTAAAACAGTTTGTTTGTCACAAATAATTTGCCTTTTACTTTTATACGAAGACAATTTCCTGTTAGATTTGCCTTTGCGATGACAATTAATAAGGCACAGGGCCAAACTTTCAAAAAGATGTGACGCACGCACCACCATGGCAAACTGTTTTACACACCATGGTCTTAGAGTTGGTGGGCGGGTCTCCGTGAGTTGCTTTTGCGAGCGGGCACATGACCAGGCGGTGTGTATGCTTTGAGAACGAGGGTGGACGCGGCAGGACCATCCATGTAAGAAGAGGCATGTTTGTTGCGGATGTGAATCGCTGAATGAGCGTGCGACGGCGGTCCTCCAATTGTCAGTCACGGACAATTGTATGTTTCCCTCTCAAAACACAATGAAGGAAGCAATCTTTAAAAACCAATAAGCCCTGTGCCTCTGTTTCATTAGCGTCTCACCTGCTTCACCGATGCAGGCCCTGCAACAGTCCAGACGCTTCTACACAAGCTGTGTGTGTGTGTGGGTGGGTGTTAGTTAGTTAATTTGTTACTCAAAGGATTTCAAGATTTAATATGCACAAGCGGTAACACTGCAAAAGCAGCCCAAACCAGAAAAGACGGCTGGCAAAAAGTGGCCGACAAATTAAACGCGTGTGCATTGTACTTACTGAAAGCAGCGTTACGGATTTTGCAAATGTTCATTTTTTTTCCCTCTTTTTAGACAACTGTGTCTTTCCGGAAGTGTTCAGCCATCAATATATTATTTTTGCGGCGTTTGCCTGCAGGACCACGTGCAGCGAGCGAGCGAGAGAGAGAGAGAGAGAGCGAGAGCATGTGACACACACATACAGGCACGTGCGCGAGAGAGAGAGAGAGAGAGCGCACGCTGGACACATAATAATAATGATACTTCGTTACATTGATATAAAGCAGTGTTCTCAGTATTCAAAGCACTATCCACACAGGGAGGAACCGGGAAGCGAACCCACAATCTTCCAGAGTCTCCTTACCGCAAAGCAGCAACACTACTACAGCGCCACAAGGCAGTTAAAGAATGCACCGGGCTCGAATTTGTTTTCACTTCTGTAGATAGCATTGTTGCAATGTTACTTTTCTTGGTGGCTTATTACATTACGGATGTTTCACATGTGGCGGCATGGTGGCGCAGTGGGTAACGCTGCTGCCTCGCAGTTGGGAGACCTGGGGACCTGGGTTCGCTTCCCGGGTCCTCCCTGCGTGGAGTTTGCATGTTCTCCCCGTGTCTGTGTGGGTTTCCTCCCACAGTCCAAAGACATGCAGGTTAGGTGGATTGGCGATTCTAAATTGGCCCTAGTGTGTGCTTGGTGTGTGGGTGTGCTTGTGTGTGTCCTGTGGTGGGTTGACACCCTGCCCGGGATTGGTTCCTGCCCTGTGTTGGCTGGGATTGGCTCCAGCAGACCCCCGTGACCCTGTGTTCGGATTCAGCGGGTTGGAAAATGGATGGATGGATGTTTCACATGTTCATTGTTTCCCCTGTGCTTAAAAGACATTAAAAAAGTGTTTCTCAACTGTGACTACAAGTACTGACAACTGTGTCGTTCAGGAAGTGGTCACCCATCAATACATAATTATGCAGCGTATGCTATGCCGCGGGTTGGCTAGTATAAATAAAATGTATTATTATTATTATTAGGGTTTTTCCCTTGGCTGAGATTCATATTCTTGCTTTCTGTATTTTTTGTTCCTTTCTGGATCATTATTTCATGTTTATGTTTCTTTCATGTCTTTTTGTGCTTTTGGTGATGATCCATGTGTTGTGTGTGGGTGGTCCCCTAAGAAGCTGGGCCACCTGCCAATGACTGCCAGGAAATGCCCTCCGCCCTATACATCCAGAGGGTCTCCCACAGTTCCTGGTGGTTCATTTCAGTTTTGGGGATTCCTTGTGGGTTTTCTGTGCCTTTTCTGATATTCAGACCCCAAACCCCCTAAACCCGCCCCAACCCCCCGCGCTGACTTTGTTTCTTTTTTGGTTGCAGTGCCACTCTGCTCTTTGGAGCTTTGCAGTATTTCAGGGCATCATTCGTTGAAATAAAACCTTTTTTAACTTTTTATAAACTTTCTGTGTTTTTCCAGTTCTCTAGCTGGGGTGTGGTGGTTCATCCCCCTCTAGTGGGCATTTCTGAAAGTGCAAAATAATTAGGCCCAAAAATTTTAAAATTTCTAGTTCTATTATTAAACAAGTTAGAAAAAAGGTGATTTTAAGGAAGAATACACTTTTAACTTCACCCACTATGGGCGCACTTGGCTATCCGCGCTGGACGTTTGTCTTATTTGCTCCTTATTGTTAATCCCCCTTCTGTCCTTCAGGTTGTAATAAAGCTGACACCTCTTAGACTCTCCCAGCCCCTCTCTGGTCCCATTTTGAGTTCCAAGATGGCCCAAGAGTGCCCCCTACAGTTCAATTCATCTTCCTCATGCCATCTCCCTGATGGATTTCGCCTCCTTCTAACAGCCATCACCATAGTCCCCCATTAATTATTACAAGAGTGCCAGTGTACAATTCTGACACCCAGTCTTGGGTTCTCTGAGTGATTGATGCGAGCCATTCTTGCGATCCAGCTAACATTGATTGCATTGCGATGGATGAAGTTGCCTAACAACCTTTTACTTTATATAAAAAAAAACGAGAACTTTTTCGCCACAAGGTTTAATTACCCCCTAGTTTCTCTTTCGCTTTGTCCCAGATGGGTTGTTTGTGAGCTGGACGTAGTGCCACATTGTTGGAGCACAGCCTGTTGGACCAGACGCTGGAGATTCCTGGTCCCCCACATCAGGCAGTGCCCGTTACGGAGAAGTATTTAAAGGCTGACTGGATCTGTTCGGCTACCCGCCGTATGCCATTTCCTCACATGCAGGCATTAAAAACTGACTCTGCAGCCCTTATGAAGCTGTTTCTCCCATTATTTTCCCAAGCAGAAAAGATAAGTATAAAACATGACAATATTGGCAGGTTCCCAAATAGCTAACTGCTCTGCCTTCTGGGGGTGTTGTGTTTCATAATGGTGTTATATACTTCTATGAAACGAGTATTGAGCGCTTGTGACACATAAAACAGCTTCTCCATGATGAGGAATAACTACTGTCAACTTCCATCTGGGCTTAAAAAGATTTAAAAGCAGATTGTGAGAGTGCCAGGGATGGATGCGCTTGTGAGGAGCAGCAGATAGCGGAAGACATGACAGCACGGGCTGCAAGTTTCTTATTTACTGTAACTAATAACTAAACACATCAGACTTCTTTATGTGACTTATTATTTACAACACCCCGCCAGTTAGCCAGACATAAAGCGGGATGTCTGCTGCCAATTATAGTAGAGTATGGCAGAGGCGCTGGCGAAGAACAAGGATGGCGGGGCTGTCATCTTCATGTGCTTTTTCAAGTCAACCCAAAAAGTTCCCTTTTCCTAATCATGAAGAGAAGGTGGGAAAACAAAACAAGAAACAGTTACTGGGAGAGTTTATACCAGGAGGGGGTCAAAATGTCTGAAGTGACTCGTACGGTGGGCCATATAAAGTATAGGTGGGCCTGTGAACTCTGGCAACTGAGCACATGTGGTAATGGCAAACAGCAACTTTAAATATCGATGGGTCAGAAACGCACTCTGTGATAGATAGATAGATAGATACTATATAATGAAGATAGACAGATAAAAAGGCACTATATAATGAAGATAGATAGATAGATAGATAGATAGATAGATAGATAGATAGATAGATAGATAGATAGATAGATAGATAGATAGATAGAAAGGCACTATATAATGAAGATAGACAGATAAAAAGGCACTATATAATGAAGATAGATAGATAGATAGATAGATAGATAGATAGATAGATAGATAGATAGATAGATAGATAGATAGATAGATAGATAGATAGATAGATAGATAGATAGGCACTATATAATGAAGATAGATAGATAGATAGATAGATAGATAGATAGATAGATAGATAGATAGATAGATAGATAGATAGATAGATAGAAAGGCACTATATAATGAAGATAGACAGATAAAAGGGCACTATATAATGAAGATA
>NC_041401.2:189434176-189454176 GCF_900747795.2 Erpetoichthys calabaricus | reverse complement strand
CTTAGTAAAAGACACATGGCAGCCTGCCTGGAGTTTGCCAAAAGGCACCTGAAGGACTCTCAGACCATGAGAAAGAAAATTCTCTGGTCTGATGAGACAAAGATTGAACTCTTTGGTGTGAATGCCAGGCGTCACGTTTGGAGGAAACCTGGCACCATCCCTACAGTGAAGCATGGTGATGGCAGCATCATGCTGTGGGGATGTTTTTCAGCGGCATGGACTGGGAGACTAGTCAGGATAAAGGGAAAGATGACTGCAGCAATGTACAGAGACATCCTGGATGAAAACCTGCTCCAGAGCGCTCTTGACCTCAGACTGGGGCGACGGTTCATCTTTCAGCAGGACAACGACCCTAAGCACACAGCCAAGATATCACAGGAGTGGCTTCAGGACAACTCTGTGAATGTCCTTGAGTGGCCCAGCCAGAGCCCAGACTTGAATCCGATTGAACATCTCTGGAGAGATCTTAAAATGGCTGTGCACCGACGCTTCCCATCCAACCTGATGGAGCTTGAGAGGTGCTGCAAAGAGGAATGGGCGAAATTGGCCAAGGATAGGTGTGCCAAGCTTGTGGCATCATATTTAACAAGACTTGAGGCTGGAATTGCTGCCAAAGGGGCATCGACAAAGTATTGAGCAAAGGCTGTGAATACTTCTGTACATGGGATTTCTCAGTTTTTAAATTTTTACTAAATTTGCAAAAACCTCAAGTAAACTTTTTTCACGTTGTCATTATGGGGTGTTGTGTGTAGAATTCTGAGGAAAAAAATGAATTTAATTCATTTTGGAATAAGGCTGTAACATAACAAAATGTGGACAAAGTGATGCGCTGTGAGTACTTTCTGGATGCTCTGTATATGTATATATTTACACACACACTCAGAGGTAGTAAGGATGTAGTCCATAGGAATGTTAGGACACCAGTCAGGTTGTCCAGTTTAACTCAAAAGACAAATTGAAAACAAAATAAAAGTGCAATGATGTCAAACAACAGAAACACAGGCTGGAGGCTTCTCTTATCTGTAAATGCTGCTTGGTTGAGCAGGTCTGACTTTGAGCAGGTTGAGGAGACCCTGGAGAGGTGGAGATCTGCTCTAGAGAGGACAGGAATGAAGGTCCGTTGGACCACCAAGACAGAATACATGTGTGTGAATGAGAGGGAGGTCAGTGGAATGGTGAAGATGAGGGGAGTAGAGTTGGCGAAGGTGGAGGAGTTTAAATACTTGGGATCAACAGTACAGAGTAATGGGGATTGTGGAAGAGAGGTGATGAAGAGACTGCAGGCAGGGTGGAGTGGGTGGAGAAGAGTGTCAGGAGTGATTTGTGACTGGCGTGTATCAGCAAGAGTGACAATGAAGGTCTACAGGACGGTAGTGAGACCAGCTATGTTATATGAGCTGGAGACGGTGGCACAGGAGACAGAGCTGGAGGTGGCAGAGTTAAAGTTGCTACAATTTGCATTGGGTGCGACGAGGATGGACAGGATTAGAAATGAGGACATTAGAGGGTCAGCTCAGGTGGGACGGTTTGTCACCTGACTCCCTAGCCCTCTGTGGTCTTGAACCCGTGTGTTTTATCCCTATAAGGCATACACAAAGCATTCACACGCACTCACTCTGTAACAGCAGATACACACAGGTTGCCGGTGGGCCGCGGTGAGTGATGTATGGCTGTTAAGTTCACTTTAATAAACACACCACAGACTCTTTTGACGTTCCCCCTTCTCTATATACTCAGTATGCACACATACAGTGGCCATCGACGCTTCAGACAGAATAATGCATGGACTGGACCGCAAGAAAACTCACAAAAGTTGATTTTGAAAGATTCTGCTAAAGAGAAAAGAGCAAATACTTAATGTTTTAAAATTTACAAATGGGCCTGGGGCTGTCATGGGCAGTCATCACTTTTCTTGGAGCTCTCGACGAGGGATTTGATGGCCAGTGTGAGGTTTAAACAACTGGACAGGCTTTAAAGTGTCTGATCGTGGAATTTTTCCCACTGTGGCATCAATTATTCATTTGAAAATGAATCATTCATTCTATTCCATTTACTTCAAATGCCACAGGAGGAGTGCACCGAATATACATTTTCAAACTCTTGTTTCAATTCCGCTTTCCCATTATTCGGGCCTCAAATTGCTACCCCGTTCTTATCTTGAATTTTGAATCGCTGCAATTTGTTGAGGGGTCTAAAAGATAACTACAAACGAAAATCTGTCCCTCAGGTTCATCCAGCCAGTGCCCGTATCTGCTATGTACAACTGAGGGTCAAGGGGCCAATCCCAGCAGCACCAGCCCTTGAGGAGGATGCCAGTGCAGAGCCGGGTGCTTTCACTCTGTCACCAGCAGGAAATCGGTCCTGAAAGAGAGAAATCACTTGGCCCTCATACAGAGGGGCTGGCAATGAACTCGGGGTCTCCAAGTCAGTAAGCAGTTGCTTAGCCAGTCGAAAGAAAATCCTCCTGATCAGGTGAGCAAGCGGGGGTCTGACTTCTACAACAACAGTGAGGGTGTCGTATAACATGGCAGGCGGTGTCCTCTGTCACACATTAAGCCAAGTCAGGGGTTCTCTTCTCTTTTTGTAATTTTTATGTGCATTTCAGATCAATCTATTACATATATATATATATATATATATGGAGGTGAAGGTCTGTGATACGGTTTGCATATTTGCTGCTGGAGATCCACAAAGGGAGAGAAAGAATCACATATCATATAGCACCTTTCACATCTATCTATCATATAATGCCTTTCATATCTATCTGTCTATCTATCTATAATATAGTGTCTTCCATCTATTAATCTATTTATTTATTGTGTCTTTTGTCTATCTATCTGTCTATCTGATAGTGCCTTTCTTTATATAGTTCCTTATCAAACCATTTATATATCAATTAATCTATCTATCTTATAGTGCCTTTCCTATCTATCCATCTATCATGTCTTTTGTCTATGTACTTGTCTATCTGATAGCACATTTCTTTATATAGTGCCTTACATATCTATCTATCTATCTCTTATCACGCATGTGCGTCAAAGGATCTCTTTATGTGTTCTTTCGAGGCATGTAATAACCCACCAGGCCAAGAGGGGGCGCTATCGCTAAGATTGTCTTCTTCACTCCCTGTAGCACTGAGAAACCACCTAGTGAGGGCAACTTGACTCTCGCCCTTCCCTTCTCCTGTCCATAAAAGTGCCGGATTATCAGAAGGAGGCATCATTTGCTACGTGGACGAACTGCTCCCCTTAAAGTGACCCAAGAGGATATTTTTGTTTCAACTTATTGGCCCAGAAAACCTGGGCAATTTGCAACAAGATGGGTTTTACTTTTTGTTTGCTTTTTATTTGTTTTAAATGAAGCGACCCAGTTGGCTCCCCAAATTTTGATATAGCAGTCTATCATTCCTGCGCCTGATAACACTATCGGTCTAAAATACTGTGCCTTTCCTATCCATCCATTTATCTGTCTGTTTATCTATCATGTCTTTTGTCTATCCACCTGTCTGATAGCTCCTTTCTTTACATAGTGCCTTTCAGATCTATGTGTCTATCTATTATATAGCACCTTTCAAATCTATCTATTACATAGCGCCTTTCAAATCTATCTATCTATCTATCTATCTATCTATCTATCTATCTATCTATCTATCTATCTATCTATCTATCTATCTATCTATCTGTTATATAGCACCTTTCAAATCTACCTATTACATAGATAGATAGATAGATAGATAGATAGATAGATAGATAGATAGATAGATAGATAGATAGATAGATAGTGCCTTTCATATCTATCTATCTATCTGGTAATAGCACCTTTCAAATCTATCTATTACATCCATCCATCCATTTTCCAACCCATTGAATCCGAACACAGGGTCACGGGGGTCTGCTGGAGCCAATCCCAGGGCACAAGGCAGGAACCAATCCCGGGCAGGGTGCCAACCCACCGCAGGACACACACAAACACACCCACACACCAAGCACACACTAGGGCCAATTTAGAATCGTCAATCCACCTAACCTGCATGTCTTTGGACTGTGGGAGGAAACCGGGGCGCCCGGAGGAAACCCACGCAGACACGGGGAGAACATGAAAACTCCACATAGGGAGGACGCGGGAAGCGAACCCGGGTCCCCAGGTCTCCCAACTGTGAGGCAGCAGCACTACCCACTGCGCCACCGTGCCGCCCTATCTATTACATAGCGCCTTTCAAATCTATCTATCTATTATATAGCACCTTTCAAATCTATCTATTACATAGCGCCTTTCAAATCTATCTATCTATCTGATATATAGCACCTTTCAAATCTACCTATTACATAGATAGATAGATAGATAGATAGATAGATAGATAGATAGATAGATAGATAGATAGATAGATAGATAGATAGATAGATAGATAGATTTGAAAGGCACTATATAATAGACAGATAGATTTGAAAGGCACTATGTAATAGATAGATTGAAAGGTGCTATATTACAGATAGATAGATAGATAGATAGATAGATAGATAGATAGATAGATAGATAGATAGATAGATAGATAGATAGATAGATAGATAGATAGATAGATAGATAGATAGATTTGAAAGGTGCTATATACCAGATAGATAGATAGATAGATAGATAGATAGATAGATAGATAGATAGATAGATAGATAGATAGATAGATAGATATGAAAGGCACTATATAATAGACAGATAGATTTGAAAGGCACTATGTAATAGATAGATTGAAAGGTGCTATATTACAGATAGATAGATAGATAGATAGATAGATAGATAGATAGATAGATAGATAGATAGATAGATAGATAGATAGATAGATAGATAGATAGATTTGAAAGGTGCTATATACCAGATAGATAGATAGATAGATAGATAGATAGATAGATAGATAGATAGATAGATAGATAGATAGATAGATAGATAGATAGATAGTGCCTTTCATATCTATCTATCTATCTGGTAATAGCACCTTTCAAATCTATCTATTACATCCATCCATCCATTTTCCAACCCATTGAATCCGAACACAGGGTCACGGGGGTCTGCTGGAGCCAATCCCAGGGCACAAGGCAGGAACCAATCCCGGGCAGGGTGCCAACCCACCGCAGGACACACACAAACACACCCACACACCAAGCACACACTAGGGCCAATTTAGAATCGTCAATCCACCTAACCTGCATGTCTTTGGACTGTGGGAGGAAACCGGGGCGCCCGGAGGAAACCCACGCAGACACGGGGAGAACATGAAAACTCCACATAGGGAGGACGCGGGAAGCGAACCCGGGTCCCCAGGTCTCCCAACTGTGAGGCAGCAGCACTACCCACTGCGCCACCGTGCCGCCCTATCTATTACATAGCGCCTTTCAAATCTATCTATCTATTATATAGCACCTTTCAAATCTATCTATTACATAGCGCCTTTCAAATCTATCTATCTATCTGATATATAGCACCTTTCAAATCTACCTATTACATAGATAGATAGATAGATAGATAGATAGATAGATAGATAGATAGATAGATAGATAGATAGATAGATAGATAGATTTGAAAGGCACTATATAATAGACAGATAGATTTGAAAGGCACTATGTAATAGATAGATTGAAAGGTGCTATATTACAGATAGATAGATAGATAGATAGATAGATAGATAGATAGATAGATAGATAGATAGATAGATAGATAGATAGATAGATAGATAGATAGATTTGAAAGGTGCTATATACCAGATAGATAGATAGATAGATAGATAGATAGATAGATAGATAGATAGATAGATAGATAGATAGATAGATATGAAAGGCACTATATAATAGACAGATAGATTTGAAAGGCACTATGTAATAGATAGATTGAAAGGTGCTATATTACAGATAGATAGATAGATAGATAGATAGATAGATAGATAGATAGATAGATAGATAGATAGATAGATAGATAGATTTGAAAGGTGCTATATACCAGATAGATAGATAGATAGATAGATAGATAGATAGATAGATAGATAGATAGATAGATAGATAGATAGATAGATAGATAGATATGAAAGGTGCTATATACCAGATAGATAGATAGATAGATAGATAGATAGATAGATAGATAGATAGATAGATAGATAGATAGATAGATAGATAGATTTGAAAGGTGCTATATACCAGATAGATAGATAGATAGATAGATAGATAGATAGATAGATAGATAGATAGATAGATAGATAGATAGATATGAAAGGCACTATATAATAGACAGATAGATTTGAAAGGCACTATGTAATAGATAGATTGAAAGGTGCTATATTACAGATAGATAGATAGATAGATAGATAGATAGATAGATAGATAGATAGATAGATAGATAGATAGATAGATTTGAAAGGTGCTATATACCAGATAGATAGATAGATAGATAGATAGATAGATAGATAGATAGATAGATAGATAGATAGATAGATAGATAGATAGATAGATAGATAGATAGATAGTGCCTTTCATATCTATCTATCTATCTGGTAATAGCACCTTTCAAATCTATCTATTACATCCATCCATCCATTTTCCAACCCATTGAATCCGAACACAGGGTCACGGGGGTCTGCTGGAGCCAATCCCAGGGCACAAGGCAGGAACCAATCCCGGGCAGGGTGCCAACCCACCGCAGGACACACACAAACACACCCACACACCAAGCACACACTAGGGCCAATTTAGAATCGTCAATCCACCTAACCTGCATGTCTTTGGACTGTGGGAGGAAACCGGGGCGCCCGGAGGAAACCCACGCAGACACGGGGAGAACATGAAAACTCCACATAGGGAGGACGCGGGAAGCGAACCCGGGTCCCCAGGTCTCCCAACTGTGAGGCAGCAGCACTACCCACTGCGCCACCGTGCCGCCCTATCTATTACATAGCGCCTTTCAAATCTATCTATCTATTATATAGCACCTTTCAAATCTATCTATTACATAGCGCCTTTCAAATCTATCTATCTATCTGATATATAGCACCTTTCAAATCTACCTATTACATAGATAGATAGATAGATAGATAGATAGATAGATAGATAGATAGATAGATAGATAGATAGATAGATAGATAGATAGATTTGAAAGGCACTATATAATAGACAGATAGATTTGAAAGGCACTATGTAATAGATAGATTGAAAGGTGCTATATTACAGATAGATAGATAGATAGATAGATAGATAGATAGATAGATAGATAGATAGATAGATAGATAGATAGATAGATAGATAGATAGATAGATAGATAGATAGATTTGAAAGGTGCTATATACCAGATAGATAGATAGATAGATAGATAGATAGATAGATAGATAGATAGATAGATAGATAGATAGATAGATAGATAGATATGAAAGGCACTATATAATAGACAGATAGATTTGAAAGGCACTATGTAATAGATAGATTGAAAGGTGCTATATTACAGATAGATAGATAGATAGATAGATAGATAGATAGATAGATAGATAGATAGATAGATAGATAGATAGATAGATAGATAGATAGATAGATAGATAGATTTGAAAGGTGCTATATACCAGATAGATAGATAGATAGATAGATAGATAGATAGATAGATAGATAGATAGATAGATAGATAGATAGATAGATTTGAAAGGTGCTATATACCAGATAGATAGATAGATAGATAGATAGATAGATAGATAGATAGATAGATAGATAGATAGATAGATAGATAGATAGATATGAAAGGCACTATATAATAGACAGATAGATTTGAAAGGCACTATGTAATAGATAGATTGAAAGGTGCTATATTACAGATAGATAGATAGATAGATAGATAGATAGATAGATAGATAGATAGATAGATAGATAGATAGATAGATAGATAGATTTGAAAGGTGCTATATACCAGATAGATAGATAGATAGATAGATAGATAGATAGATAGATAGATAGATAGATAGATAGATAGATAGATAGATAGATAGATAGATAGATAGATAGATAGTGCCTTTCATATCTATCTATCTATCTGGTAATAGCACCTTTCAAATCTATCTATTACATCCATCCATCCATTTTCCAACCCATTGAATCCGAACACAGGGTCACGGGGGTCTGCTGGAGCCAATCCCAGGGCACAAGGCAGGAACCAATCCCGGGCAGGGTGCCAACCCACCGCAGGACACACACAAACACACCCACACACCAAGCACACACTAGGGCCAATTTAGAATCGTCAATCCACCTAACCTGCATGTCTTTGGACTGTGGGAGGAAACCGGGGCGCCCGGAGGAAACCCACGCAGACACGGGGGAGAACATGAAAACTCCACATAGGGAGGACGCGGGAAGCGAACCCGGGTCCCCAGGTCTCCCAACTGTGAGGCAGCAGCACTACCCACTGCGCCACCGTGCCGCCCTATCTATTACATAGCGCCTTTCAAATCTATCTATCTATTATATAGCACCTTTCAAATCTATCTATTACATAGCGCCTTTCAAATCTATCTATCTATCTGATATATAGCACCTTTCAAATCTACCTATTACATAGATAGATAGATAGATAGATAGATAGATAGATAGATAGATAGATAGATAGATAGATAGATAGATAGATAGATAGATTTGAAAGGCACTATATAATAGACAGATAGATTTGAAAGGCACTATGTAATAGATAGATTGAAAGGTGCTATATTACAGATAGATAGATAGATAGATAGATAGATAGATAGATAGATAGATAGATAGATAGATAGATAGATAGATAGATAGATAGATAGATAGATTTGAAAGGTGCTATATACCAGATAGATAGATAGATAGATAGATAGATAGATAGATAGATAGATAGATAGATAGATAGATAGATAGATAGATAGATAGATATGAAAGGCACTATATAATAGACAGATAGATTTGAAAGGCACTATGTAATAGATAGATTGAAAGGTGCTATATTACAGATAGATAGATAGATAGATAGATAGATAGATAGATAGATAGATAGATAGATAGATAGATAGATTTGAAAGGTGCTATATACCAGATAGATAGATAGATAGATAGATAGATAGATAGATAGATAGATAGATAGATAGATAGATAGATAGATAGATAGATAGATAGATTTGAAAGGTGCTATATACCAGATAGATAGATAGATAGATAGATAGATAGATAGATAGATAGATAGATAGATAGATAGATAGATAGATAGATATGAAAGGCACTATATAATAGACAGATAGATTTGAAAGGCACTATGTAATAGATAGATTGAAAGGTGCTATATTACAGATAGATAGATAGATAGATAGATAGATAGATAGATAGATAGATAGATAGATAGATAGATAGATAGATAGATTTGAAAGGTGCTATATACCAGATAGATAGATAGATAGATAGATAGATAGATAGATAGATAGATAGATAGATAGATAGATAGATAGATAGATAGATAGATAGATTTGAAAGGTGCTATATACCAGATAGATAGATAGATAGATAGATAGATAGATAGATAGATAGATAGATAGATAGATAGATAGATAGATAGATAGATAGATAGATAGATATGAAAGGCACTATATAATAGACAGATAGATTTGAAAGGCACTATGTAATAGATAGATTGAAAGGTGCTATATTACAGATAGATAGATAGATAGATAGATAGATAGATAGATAGATAGATAGATAGATAGATAGATAGATAGATAGATAGATAGATAGATAGATTTGAAAGGTGCTATATACCAGATAGATAGATAGATAGATAGATAGATAGATAGATAGATAGATAGATAGATAGATAGATAGATAGATAGATAGATAGATTTGAAAGGTGCTATATACCAGATAGATAGATAGATAGATAGATAGATAGATAGATAGATAGATAGATAGATAGATAGATAGATAGATAGATAGATAGATAGATAGATAGATAGATAGATAGATTTGAAAGGTGCTATATACCAGATAGATAGATAGATAGATAGATAGATAGATAGATAGATAGATAGATAGATAGATAGATAGATAGATAGATAGATTTGAAAGGTGCTATATACCAGATAGATAGATAGATAGATAGATAGATAGATAGATAGATAGATAGATAGATAGATAGATAGATAGATAGATAGATAGATTTGAAAGGTGCTATATAACAGATAGATAGATAGATAGATAGATAGATAGATAGATAGATAGATAGATAGATAGATAGATAGATAGATAGATAGATAGATTTGAAAGGTGCTATATACCAGATAGATAGATAGATAGATAGATAGATAGATAGATAGATAGATAGATAGATAGATAGATAGATAGATAGATTTGAAAGGTGCTATATACCAGATAGATAGATAGATAGATAGATAGATAGATAGATAGATAGATAGATAGATAGATAGATAGATAGATAGATAGATAGATAGATAGATAGATAGATAGATAGATAGATAGATAGATAGATAGATAGATCGATCTATCTATCTATCTATCTATCTATCTATCTATCTATCTATCTATCTATCTATCTATCTGGTATATAGCACCTTTCAAATCTATCTATCTATCTATCTATCTATCTATCTATCTATCTATCTATCTATCTATCTATCTATCTATCTATCTATCTGTAATATAGCACCTTTCAATCTATCTATTACATAGTGCCTTTCAAATCTATCTGTCTATTATATAGTGCCTTTCATATCTATCTATCTATCTATCTATCTATCTATCTATCTATCTATCTATCTATCTATCTATCTATCTATCTATCTATCTATCTATCTATCTATCTATCTATCTATCTATCTGGTATATAGCACCTTTCAATCTATCTATCTATCTATCTATCTATCTATCTATCTATCTATCTATCTATCTATCTATCTATCTATCTATCTATCTATCTATCTATCTATCTATCTATCTATCTATCTATCTATCTATCTATCTATCTGTTATATAGCACCTTTCAAATCTATCTATTACATAGTGCCTTTCAAATCTGTCCATCTATTTGTTATATAGCGCCTCTCAAATCTATCTGTCTATCCATTGATCCAACCACACTAACAGAGATTATACAGCACAGCAGCTTGCCCACTCTGTGCAGGTCTGTCCCAAATTGGCATCAGTGCCTCGATTATATCGAGAGGTCAATCTCAAGATGATGGGATTACAGCAGTAAGGTGTTCCCACTATAATTGGCACCCCTGAAATCTTGTCTGTTTCCAAGGCTTAGGCACAAAGGGAGGCCACTGAATGGCTTGTCTGCAACCCGTCTTGTATCAGAGAGTAAAAGCCCAAGACCCTTTTGGGTAATAAATATGTCTATGCCAGGGTCAGTTTAGCAGGGTGCCATTAGCAACCATTCAACAATCAATACAGTGAAAGAAGCCATTTAAAATAACAATGCAAAATATTGCAAGTGGAGCAGACCTTTAGGACAATATACTGTATATTCAAGTGTACATCACAGACACACAGCCACGTATAGAGCGACCTTTTTGGATTGATCTTGCCTACCTGAATTCCAATTAGAATTCCCTTCTGAGGGAGTTTAAAGCCAGTTGACAGCATCGCCTTCAGAAATGCAGAATAAATATTAGTCCCAAAGCAGGCGACCTGAAAATAAGCAGAGTTGTTTATTGCAAAGATGCCCTCTTTAGTGGCCATCTGGATGGCGGCAGCCTTATAGTTAGCAAGAGAAGAGAAAGAGCAAAGAGGCCTTGCTTTGCACAAACCCAGACATACACAACCACACACACACACTTCCTTTGTTAGAACAACACATCAGACATAGCGATCTTCTCATAAGCATAAAGCTTATTGATCTATATATTAATTTATTTATTGTTTTCATGAACCTGACAGTCACCGAGACTCTCTGCCCTCCATTCTCTAAGTTTTGTGTTCTGTAACCGACTTGTGGTGATTCATTTAGATGCAGACGGCTCCTGCTACCTCACATGCTCTACAAGGTCCTAGTGAAAGACGCCACATAGAATAAAATATGAGACAGGATTTGAGCGTTGGTGTGTTATGTGAGAACACTACACTACAGAACGTCAGAACATTTTAGATGGCCAGTCCCATCCACTTAACTCCTCCATAATAACATCACGTTGAGTTTCGAAGGCCCCTAAAAGTCCTACTGCCCACCGCACTACTTGGTCACTCATTCCACGTGTCTGTGGCTTGCCATGTGAAGAAAAACTTTGTACCATTTCTGCTAAATTTCCAATTCACAAGTTTCCAGCAGTGTCCCCATGTTCTTGTTTATCTCATTTTAAGGTTGCCGTCTTAATCCACTCAACTAATTCCCGTCATAATTTTGAACACTACAGTGTTCTCCTCTTCATCTCCATTTGCTTAAGCTCCAAGGTTCAGCTCCTTTAATTCTTATAACTCCTACCCTGAGGTCCTGAATGAGCCTCTTCTCCGCAATGCTATGTGTGTTCTGTACCTCAGAGAACACAACTGCACACAGGACTCCAGGTGTGGGCCCATTGCTGAAGCCGGACCCCTTTTGACTTGTTGTGCGCACATCGTGCCATGTCGTCCGACACTCTCTTAGCCGCCTCAGTCGCTTCTCTCTGCTGTCTGGATGTACAGCAGACAGTGTTGAGTCCACCGTGACTCTCAGCTCCTTTTCATAGGGGGTACTTTTAAGTTTCAGACCTCCCATCGCATATCCGAATCTAACATTTCTACTTCCTATAGCCAGGTCACATCTGACGACTTTTCCAACGATTTTCAATCATTTTAGTGGGCCAGTGGTGTACCCTCGTGAAGTCATCATTGATCACACAAACCACTCCACCACGTTAAGGCGCTGACTCATGGAGGGCTTCCTGCTGTGGCGGTGCGTTTAAACACGAGAGATCAGACAGACGAGCTCCTCTTTTGTTCATGACGTCCAAAAACACCCGAGTTATTCTTTGTCATTCTAGGCTTTTTTTTCGGAATGAGCATGCATTTGTTGTCAGCTATCGTGCACACAACAAGCCCACCTCTACGACTTAAAGGCATAATCAAACCGGTTTGATTGGTGACACAGTCTGGTGACAAGATCAGCAACTTCAGACGGCATGTGTGACGTGCCCTAAAGCTAGAAGATGCGTAATGTGACATCGCCTTGACTTGTAGTTACGTTTGATTTCATCTCCCACAACTCTGGCCAAGCCTTCTTCTCTCCGGGCATTTCAGACTACAGTCGTGGCCAGAGGTTTGGAGAATGAAACGTCACGTATCCAAATCTAACGTTTCTATTTCAAGAAGATACGAACACATAACTCCAGTTCTTAAATCCTTACACTGGCTCCCGGTTAAGTTTAGGGTAGATTTCAAAATCCTTCTTTTAACATATAAAGCATTAAATGGCCGAGGTCCGGCTTACTTGTCTGAACTTATCATGACTTACAAACCTGAGCGCACATTAAGATCTCAAGATGCTGGTCTGCTTATGGTTCCAAGGATTAATAAAATAACAGTGGGAGGTCGAGCTTTTAGTTACAGGGCCCCTAAACTGTGGAATGGTCTGCCTGCTACTATAAGAGATGCCCCTTCGGTCTCAGCTTTTAAATCCCGGCTGAAGACTCACAACTTCAGTTTAGCACACCCTGACTAGAGCTGCTGATTAACTGTACAGACTGCATCTCTGTTGTTAGTCATTAGCACTAAAACAGAAGTAACATGATAGTTAGAATTGGATACTAACCCTCACCTATTCTGTTTCTCTTCTCGGTACTCAAATGTGGCACTTGGTGCCACGGCCCACCTGCCAAGTTGTTTTGCCTGCCTAAGTTAAAGTCATCCCTGATGGAGGATCGCAGGAATCGTGAGAAAGAGGGGTCCTGTCATCGGATTGGCTGGCCCAGCGATGTTTCAGCCGTGGAATGGCCAAATGGGGGAGGCAGCTTGATGGATGAGGTCTCCAGGAGTCTAAAATTATCCAAATCTTATTATGTGATATCATCTACTGTTAAATTCTGCTCCGTACTTCTAAAAAATTTTAATTTTTTATTTTTTATTGAGTATTTGTTCTGTTCTGTGTATTGTGTTGTATTGACCTTCTTTTGACACCCACTGCACGCCCAACCTACCTGGAAAGGGGTCTCTCTCTGAACTGCCTTTCCCAAGGTTTCTTCCATTTTTCCTTACTAGGTTTTTTTGGGAGTTTTTCCTTGTCTTCTTAGAGAGTCAAGGCTGGGGGGCTGTCAAGAGGCAGGGCCTGTTAAAGCCCATTGTGGCACTTCCTGTGTGATTTTGGGCTATACAAAAATAAACTGTATTGTATTGTATTGTATTTAATAAGGCCAGGTCACATCTGACAACTTTTCCAGCGATTTTCAGTCGTAACCTTCACTAACGTTTTGTCACTTTAGCAGGCCAGTGGTGTACTCTTGTGAAGTCCAGTAACGCACAGTGGTGGCCAAAAGTGTTGAGAATGACCCAAGTGTTGGTTTTCACAAAGTGTGCTGCTTCAGTGTGTGGTGTAGCGGGTCCACAGCTCACGTCAACAGGGCCACTTTTTAAATAAATAATCGCCGCGGCTTAGAGAGGGGGCGTGGTAGTGTGGCGGAAACAGTATCTGGGGGAGTTCGTGATACAGGCGGTCCTCGCTGAAGTGCACAGATGAGGAGTCATCCGCATCTGTAATTGGTGGCAGGAGCTGCTAATTGCCACACCTGATCCACATCACCATAATAAATAGAAGCGCGAGGCGGCTAGGCTAGGGGGAAGGAAGAAAAAGAAAAGGAAAAGTGAAGGGAGGTTGCAGGAGAAGAAGGCTGGAAGCGGGGAGAGGAAAGTCAGTGCAAGAGAGTGAGGCTTGCGGGCGGCTGAGCAGTGAGCCCTAGTGGGGTGTTTGGCCGACACCTAGGCCAGTCGGTGGTGGTCGCTCCTGCTGAGCGTGTAGTTGAGGAAGAAGGATGGCTCGCCATGGAAGACAGCGGGAGTCGGGAGGCTTGGGAGGTGGATGCCCCAGCATGAGCGTCCTGGTCGCTGGGGAACCCAAGTCTCGGTCTGGGGAGAGCAGAACCAAAGCCAGGGATCGGGAAGCCTCCAGACCAGCAGGCAGAGCAGGTCAGCTGCAGCTAGGGCGACTCCCCTGGTGAATTGCCAGGATGGGAGAAGCAGGGGAGTCACAAGTTGCCAGAAGAAGAAGGCACCAGGCTTTATTTTTAAAAAGACAGCTTCCAGCCATTGTTTTAACCTCGTTTTAAAAAAGGATCCATCCATCCATCCATCCTCTTCCACTTATCCGAGGTCGGGTCGCAGGGGAAGCAGCTTGAGCAGAGATGCCCAGACTTCCCTCGCCCCGGCCACTTCTTCTAGCTCTTCCGGGGGAATCCCAAGGCGTTTCCAGGCCAGCCGGGAGACATAGTCCCTCCAGCGTGTCCTGGGTCTTCCCCGGGGCCTCCTCCCGGTTGGACGTGCCCGGAACACCTCACCAGGGAGGCGTCCAGGAGTCATCCTGATCAGATGCCCGAGCCACCTCATCTGACTCCTCTCGATGCGGAGGAGCTCCTCCGCATTAAAAAAGGATTTTTTCTATTTATTGGATTTTAACCTTCACTAGTTCACTTGAGGCGGCACGGTGGCGCAGTGGGTAGCGCTGCTGCCTCACAGTAAGGAGACCCGGGTTCGCTTCCCAGGTCCTTCCTGCGTGGAGTTTGCATGTTCTCCCTGTGTCTGCGTGGGTTTCCTCCGGGCGCTCCGGTTTCCTCCCACAGTCCAAAGACATGAAGGTTAGGTGGATTGGCGATTCTAAATTGGCCCTAGTGTGTGCTTGGTGTGTGTTTGTGTGTGTCCTGCGGTTGTTTGGCACCTTGCCCGGGATTGGTTCCTGCCTTGTGCCCTGTGTTGGCTGGGATTGGCTCCAGCAGACCCCCGTGACCCTGTGTTCGGATTCAGCGGGTTGGAAAATGGATGGATGGATGGATGGATGGATTTTAACCTTCACTAGTTCACTTGTGGCAGCACGGTGGGCAGTGGGTAGCGCTGCTGCCTCACAGTAAGGAGACCCGGGTTCGCTTCCCGGGTCCTCCCTGCGTGGAGTTTGCATGTTCTCCCCGTGTCTGCGTAGGTTTCCTCCCACAGTCCAAAGACATGCCGGTTAGGTGTGTTGGTGATCCTAAATTGTCCCGTGTGGGCTGGCGCCCTGCCCGGGGTTTGTTTCCTGCCTTGCACCTGGTGTTGGCTCCAGCAGACCCCTGTGACCCGTTAGTTAGGATGTAGCAGGTTGGATAATGGATGGATGGATAGTTCACTTGTTTTATTGGATTATTTATTTAAAGATTCTTGAGATGCACTGCACTATTTATTTGAAATCTTTGATTGTTGTTGTTTTAATAAAAGCACTTGGTATTATTTTTGGACCATCCCCTTGCTTTGTTGTATCTCACTGTCTAGCTCATCGGTGACTTTACCGATGGTGTCGGGTTCAAGGGCCTCCAGAAGCAAGATGGGAACATGGAGTGGAACCCACATCGTCATACAGTGTTTTTAGATCATTTTGTCAGATGTTTCTATGGTGTACTGAAGTAGAATTACAAGCATTTCAGAAGTTTCAAAGGCTTTTATTGACAACCAGCTGTCCCCCGCGGCTCCAGCACATGTAGTAGTGAAACAGGACAGTGAGGAGGGCACCACCCGGCTCCACACTCCAGATGTCACGCTTAACTCTCCCCTCGGCCCACAGCCTCTGTCTCGGATTAGCGAGAATATATCGCTCCAGCAAGCGAACTGTGATACTTAGTGCAATGAGAGAAGTCGCAAAATCAACCCGGAATGTTCAAGAAAATTCTAGAAAAAAACCCGATGTAAATCCGTTAAGTAGTTCTCTCGTTCGCCAGCTAAGCGGAGGTCAGGTACGTCCTGAGGCTGGCGCGTGAGTGAGGAAGGCCGCTCCCGTCGGCCTGCTGCGTGACTCTTGGATTCGTGCAAATAAATCGGTGGATACTTAGCGTGATGAGAGAAGTCGCAAAATCAAACAGAACGTTCAAGAAAATTCTAGAAAAAAACCCAATCTAAATCCGTTAAGTAGTTCTCTCGTGAAAAGTGGACAGACAGACAGATGATATATATATATATATATATATATATATATGGAGATTACAAGAAGTTTATGCACAGAGTCCATATTTGCAGTGTTGGCCCTTCTTTCTGTTTCAAGTCCTCTGCAATTTGCCCTGGCAGGCTAGCAATCAACGTCTGGACCCAATCCTGACTGATGGCAGCTGCCCATTCTTGCATAATCAATGCTTGGGGTTTGTCAGAATTGGTGGGTTTTTCTTTGTCCACCCGCCTCTTGAGGATTCACCACAAGTTTTCAATGGGGAGTTTCCTGGCCATGGACCCCAAATTTCGATGTTTTGTTCTCCGAGCCACTTAGTTCTCACTTTTGCCTTATGGCCTGATGCTCCATCATGTTGGTCACCAAACTGTTCATGGATGGTTTGGAAAAGTTGTTCTCATAGGATGTTTTGGTCCCATTCTTTATTCATGGCTCAGGATCAGGGGGCACCACCAGTGCAGAGCTTGCTCAGGAATGGCAGCAGGCAGGTGGGAGTGAGGCGAAGACTTTTGGAGGATGATGGCCTGGTGGGTGTCAGGAAGGGCAGCAAAGAAGTCAAGAAAAACATCAGGGACAGACTGATTTTCTGCAAAAGGGACAGGGATTGGACTGCTGGGGTGAAGTCATCTTCTCTGATGAATGCCCTTTCTGATTGTTTGGGGCATCCTTAAGAAAATAAAGGTGAGCAGCACTACCATCAGTCCTGTGTCATACCAACATTAAAGCATCCTGAGATTATTCATGTCACGTGGGTTTGCTTCTCAGCCAAGGTATTGGGCTCACTCACAATTGTGAGCCATGAATAAAGAATGGTACCAAAACATCCTCCGAGAGCAACTTCTCCAAACCATCCAAGAACAGTTTGGTGACCAACATGATGGAGCACTGGGCGATAAGGCAAAAATGAGAACTTTGTGGCTCGGGGAACAAAACATCAAAATTTGAGGTCCATGGCCAGGAAACTCCCCAGACCTTAATCCCATTGAGAGGCGGGTGGACAAACAAAAACCCACCAATTCTAACAAACTCCAAGCATTGATGATGCAAGAATGGGTGGGTGCCATCAGTCAGGATTGGGCCCAGAAGTTGATTGACAGCCTGCCAGGGTGAATTGCAGAGGTCTTGAAAAAGAAAGAATGGTTAACACTGTAAATACAGGATGGACTCGTTGCATAAACTTCATGTCAGTGTCAATAAAAGCCTTTGAAACTTCTGAAATGCTTGTAATCCTACTTCAGTGCACCATAGAAACATCTGACAAAAAGATCTAAAAACACTGAAGCAGCAAACTTTGTGAAAACCAACACTTGGGTCATTCTCAACACTTTTGGCCACCACTGTGCGTTACTGGACTTCACAAGGGTACACCACTGGCCTGCTAAAGTGACAATACCTTAGTGAAGGTTATGACTGAAAATCGCTGGAAAAGTCGTCAGATGTGACCTGGCCTTAGGAAATAGAAACGTTAGATTTGGATACGTGACGTTTCATTCTCCAAACCTCTGGCCACGACTGTAGTCTGAAATGCCCAGAGAGAAGAAGGCTTGGCCAGAGTTGTGGGAGATGAAATCAAATATAACTACAAGTCAAGGCGATGTCACATTACGCATCTTCTAGCTTTAGGGCACGTCACACATGCCGCCTGAAGTTGCTGATCTTGTCACCAGACTGTGTCACCAATCAAACCGGTTTGATTTTGTCTTTAGTCGTAGAGGTGGGCTTGGTGTGTGCACGAGAGCTGACAACCAATGCACGCTCATCCCGAAAAAAAAGCCTAGAATGACAAAGAATAACTCGGGTGTTTTTGGACGTCACAAACAGAAGAGGAGCTCGTCTGTCTGATCTCTCGTGTTTGAATGCACCGCCACAGCAGGAAGCCCTCCATGAGTCAGCGCCTTAACGTGGCGGAGTGGTTTGTGTGATAAATGATCCCCTGAGTGATGTTGTCATTTGTTGGGTACTCCTGGTGAGGCCACCCATGGTGGCAAGGTCAGAGATGAGGTCCTGACTAAGTCAGACTTAACCGCCCCCCTGAGGGCCCATCCAACAATAACTGAAGATAGACAATAATTGAAGGAGACCATCACAACAACGGACCCTTCAACAAGAGGAGAAGAGAATAGCAAGACACCACCGTCAAAACCAACCCACTGCACCTGGGGAGCAATTCTCTTGCCCATCGTGCCATCCCATAGGGGGTCTGCCTTTCCCAAACTGGCCTGCTCTCCCATCGAGGGGGGGGGGGGGGTGATGGAGATGGACAAATCGGTGGACGGCGTCTCATCGACAGCCATAACAGAATGAAGAAATAAGAAATAACAAAAAAAAAAGAAGTGACAAGACTGTGGCTGAACTTGCTGTACCTGTTGACCCTTCGTACAGCACTCGCTACGTCAGACAGCACGCTATTGGCTGCCAGAAAAAGAAAAAAAAGGGCCTGGAAAGTCAGCATGCCTGCCAATTTCTTCAGTCGGGTAGATCGACACCGGTCCTACGACAAGATCAGCAACTTCAAACAGCAAGACTGACGTACCCTTAGACCACAAGTCACGTGATGTCACATGGTCTTTACATTGAGTTCCATTAAATTTCATCGGCCACAAATCTGCCCAAACCTGTCTGCTGTCCAAGTCCCTCTGTGATGGTTCAATCAGTTTCACATTATCTGCTAATCCACCTACCTTGGTATCATCTGCAAACTTCACCAGCTGTTAAATATCAGAAATAGCAGCGGCCTCAGCACTGCCCCCTGAGGGTCACCACTCTTAATGTCCCCCAATCCTGATAAGGATCAGCCTCTGCTTCCTGTGTTGGAGCCAGTTCTGCACCCACCTTCACTTCCCACCCTGACCGAGGTGGACGGACAGAAGCAC